>NC_069501.1:1154379393-1154541893 GCF_027579735.1 Bombina bombina | reverse complement strand
TTGTAGCCTTTTCTTAGTGATGTAATTTAAGCTGTAAGCCTCAGCAAAAAAAGAAAATCTAGGTTACTACATGATGGCACCCATCGTTTTATGGACATTAAAACTTTACACTTATTTTTTTTAATATTTAACCAACTAATATAATTTTTAAAAATGCATTTGCATGTTATTATAAGACTAATCTTTTCTCTGAATATATATATATATATATATATATATATATATATATATACAGGGAGTGCAGAATTATTAGGCAAGTTGTATTTTTGAGGATTAATTTTATTATTGAACAACAACCATGTTCTCAATGAACCCAAAAAATTCATTAATATCAAAGCTGAATAGTTTTGGAAGTAGTTTTTAGTTTGTTTTTAGTTATAGCTATTTTAGGGGGATATCTGTGTGTGCAGGTGACTATTACTGTGCATAATTATTAGGCAACTTAACAAAAAACAAATATATACCCATTTCAATTATTTATTTTTGCCAGTGAAACCAATATAACATCTCAACATTCACAAATATACATTTCTGACATTCAAAAACAAAACAAAAACAAATCAGTGACCAATATAGCCACCTTTCTTTGCAAGGACACTCAAAAGCCTGCCATCCATGGATTCTGTCAGTGTTTTGATCTGTTCACCATTAACATTGCGTGCAGCAGCAACCACAGCCTCCCAGACACTGTTCAGAGAGGTGTACTGTTTTCCCTCCTTGTAAATCTCACATTTGATGATGGACCACAGGTTCTCAATGGGGTTCAGATCAGGTGAACAAGGAGGCCATGTCATTAGATTTTCTTCTTTTATACCCTTTCTTGCCAGCCACGCTGTGGAGTACTTGGACGCGTGTGATGGAGCATTGTCCTGCATGAAAATCATGTTTTTCTTGAAGGATGCAGACTTCTTCCTGTACCACTGCTTGAAGAAGGTGTCTTCCAGAAACTGGCAGTAGGACTGGGAGTTGAGCTTGACTCCATCCTCAACCAGAAAAGGCCCCACAAGCTCATCTTTGATGATACCAGCCCAAACCAGTACTCCACCTCCACCTTGCTGGCGTCTGAGTCGGACTGGAGCTCTCTGCCGTTTACCAATCCAGCCACGGGCCCATCCATCTGGCCCATCAAGACTCACTCTCATTTCATCAGTCCATAAAACCTTAGAAAAATCAGTCTTGAGATATTTCTTGGCCCAGTCTTGACGTTTCAGCTTGTGTGTCTTGTTCAGTGGTGGTCGTCTTTCAGCCTTTCTCACCTTGGCCATGTCTCTGAGTATTGCACACCTTGTGCTTTTTGGCACTCCAGTGATGTTGCAGCTCTGAAATATGGCCAAACTGGTGGGCACGCTTGACTTTTCTCAGTTCATGGGCAGTTATTTTGCGCCTTGGTTTTTCCACACGCTTCTTGTGACCCTGTTGACTATTTTGAATTAAACGCTTGATTGTTCGATGATCACGCTTCAGAAGCTTTGCAATTTTAAGAGTGCTGCATCCCTCTGCAAGATATCTCACTATTTTTGACTTTTCTGAGCCTGTCAAGTCCTTCTTTTGACCCATTTTGCCAAAGGAAAGGAAGTTGCCTAATAATTATGCACACCTGATATAGGATGTTGATGTCATTAGACCACACCCCTTCTCATTACAGAGATGCACATCACCTAATATGCTTAATTGGTAGTAGGCTTTCGAGCCTATACAGCTTGGAGTAAGACAACATGCATAAAGAGGATGATGTGGTCAAAATACTCATTTGCCTAATAATTCTGCACTCCCTGTATATATATATATATATATATATATATATATATATATATATATATATATATTAATTTATGTAAAGATACATAGTGGATTATCAATAATTAACAGATAATCCATTAAATGAGTTTGGCATACAATAAATGTAAAACAATGTCTTACATTCCCAGAGTGATTCAAGTCTTTGGGTACATTCTCGACTTTTAGTTTACATATGTATGTCTTCAACTTTTCTGTATTTTAAACAAAATAAAGATACAAAAACAGCTCAGTAAACCTCGGCCCGACAGCTGGGATCCACTCCCCTCCGATTATACCATCATAGTGCCTGTATTCTGCTAGGGTGAAATGATTGAATGCTATTTTGTGTTTGTGTAGTTTTGATTTGTTTATGTCCTTTCGTTCCGCAGGGTGCCATATAGTCACCTTCTACGGTTCTTTCGCATTTTCTTTTATTTATGAGGCCGTTCTGTTTAGTTCAAGTTGCCATTCACCATGTAGTTAGGCATTTAGAATGTATTCTGAGTTTCTTATCAGGTATATCATTTGAGTCTGTTATGCGTTGGTAAGTGTGAGGATATAGGGTTCCCATTTTTTCATAAAGTGCGCAGTTCTTCCTTGGAGATCTCCCATTGTGTCTGCTAGTTCAAATAGTAATTGTTGGTGTATTCTGTGTCTTAAGCTGTGTAAGTGTGGGAGCTTTCTCGCTCAGCCAGTTGAATAGAATGGAGTTCCTAGCCTGGAGTTTTATGTTATGAACAAGAGATGAGCTGTTTGCTGGTAGGTTTTGGATGTCAAGAAATACTATTGCCTGAGCGAAGATTTTTATTGATTATGGAGTTCACCCAGTGTATCATCATGCCCCCAAATTTGTACAGTTTAGGACAGGATCATAGCATGTGCAGTAGGTCTGCCTTTGGGCATTTCCCTACATGATTGGGTTCCCAAGTTTTATGTTTTTTCTGAGTTATATATGCATTTTCTAATATCTTTGTGTGTGATTCTCTGATGTTTGCAGAGAGAGTGGCCTTTCGAACATTTGATACACTTTTTTGTACTAATGTGGTAGATATGTCAAGGGCTTGAGACTATTTCTCACTAATATGACGTAAAGTTGGTGTGTTGTCAGTAGCTGTCAGGATTTTATAGATTGGTGAGATTGATTTATTCCCTTGTGTGTGTATGTGTTTATCAGCTGGTTAAGGCTGCTGTCTTTCACTGGGAGCTTTTTGGAGCTTATCAATTCAGTCACGTAGTGTTTCACTTGAAGATACGCAAAGTGATGGTCACGTGGTATATTGTATAGCGACTGTAGCTGCTTGAATGTGTGTATATTCTGGTCGTTGTCATCTAAAAGTTTAGAGATTCTCTTTATTCCTAATGCTCCCCAATCCCTGAATGCCGAGGTAGTAAAGCCTGGGATAAAGTTACTTTGGAGTGGAAGACGTCTAGTGACCTAGTGTTGTGTTAGCAGTTTGTAGCAGATTTACTGGTTGTTAGAGCATTGTGTAATTGATAAGGTGTTTATCTGCTTTTGTAGCGTTCATGTGTAGCAACATTGGGTTTTACTGCCTGTTGTTCTAAGTCTGGTATGGTGAAGTGTCTGAATATATCATTTTATCTAGAATTTAAGTGTTAAACGTTCCTTTAAATATGTGTTAGTACAAATTCAAAAGGAGTAAACATATTTTAACATGGGAACAGACAGGGACAAGGGAACAGACAGCATACAGTGGGTAGGGAAAGAGCGATAGTCTACCATACAAATGGGACAGTTTTCTTTCTGTTGAGAAAAAAATATCTATATGTGTAAAAGAGCTCATTTTATTATATGTAAAAAAAATCTCAATTCAATGATTTTAACAATGTTTTTTTCTATATTGTGCTCCAAAATGTCATTGATGCACTACATAGATCTAAATATGTAGGGTTTTTAAATTGATCTTGTGAGCCATTGTTAAAGGGACAGTCAACTCCAAAATGTTTACTGTTTAAAAAGATAGAACATCCCTTTATTACCCATTCACAGCCAACATTTTTATATTAATACTAGACGATAAGCCTGCCCAAAGGGCAGTCTATGTTTAAAAACTACAACCCCCAAACTAAAATTACAGAAAAAAATAAAAAGGTATCCAAAATAAAAAATTTAAACCTAAACTAATACCCCTATAAAAAAAAAAAAAAAAACTCAAAATAAAAACACCCTCTAATGCTAAACTACCAATAGCCCTTAAAAGGGCCTTTTGTAGGGCATTGCCCTAAGTTAAACAGCTCTTTTGCAGTTACAAAAAATTCTAAGTCCCACTAACAGTAAAATCCCCCCACCCACCAAACCTCCCAAAATAAATAAACCTAACACTAAAAAACCTAAATTACTCATTGCCCTGAAAAGGGCATTTGTATGGGCATTGCCCTTAAAAGGGCATTCAAATCTTTTGCTGCCATTAAAAGGTCATTCAGTTCTTTTAAGAAGTGCCCATAACCTATTATAAATATTTTTGCTGCATCCAGGTGAATTATTTTGGCTGCCTCGCGCTGCCAACATTCCTTTGACGATGTGTGCGCAACTGCCGATGGCGACGGGCATTACAAATGCGATTATAGTATAGATAGTTTTTACCTCTGTGATTACCTTGTATCTAAGCCTCTTTTGACAGCCCCCTTATCACGTGACTTTTTATTTATTATCGACTTGCATTTAGTACTGTGTTGTGCTAAATCTTAAATAACTCCTCGGGCATGAACACAATGTTATCTATATGGCCCACATGAACTAGCAGTTTTCTGTTATGAAAAGCAAATAAAAAAGCATGTGATAAGAGGTTGTCTGTAGTGGCTTAGAAACAGGAAGAAATGTAGAGGTTCAAATGTTATAAAGTATATTATTATAACAATGCGTGTTGTGCAAAGCTGGGGAATGGGTAGACTGTCCCTTTAAGCCAGGTAATTACATAATTATTAATTAACAAAGCAGACTTGCTTAGACTTGAAGGTAATGAATTTAAACTATAAACAATACATCTAATTACTTTGTGATTATCTCTTTCCGTAGAGTGCTGCCTGCATGCATTTTTCATGCAAACCACCTTAGACCAAGAGAAACAGTACAATAATTCACAGGTAACATTAGGTAGAAATAACCTGTCCTTTGTCTAATACTAACATACTCTATCACCAAGAGAGGTACTCCGCAGAATATACTGAGGTATTGTTTTAAAGAACTTAGCCCAATTGACAACCAAAGAGTTCTGCAAATAATTCTATAAAAATGTGCTTCAGCCCCCTCTAGTGACCAGGAGAGTATAATTACATGTGTTAAAACTGCAATCGGAGCTGAGATTATGCAATTGTATTGAGATAATGTATCAGTTAACAAAATGGCTTGGGAAATATGTTTATGATAATGTTCTCAGTAAACTACTGCTTCTTTTTAAAATTGTTGCTAAATTAAAGTAATCCCCTTTTTTACACCTCTGTTTGGTATATGCAACCTTTTACAATTTGCTCTACTCCAGATGGCACAAGCTGTACCAGGCAGATGCAGAGTTATTTAACTAACCAATACATTTAAAATAAAGCATTTATATAAAACAAAACAACAACCTTATAATGAGAAAATAATTACTAATTCAAGCTATGTGTTTTACAGTGAGCTTCCTGCCCTCAAGTACTTTTTAATAAAATACATTTTAGCCTGATTGTCTGATTTGTTACTGGCACCTCCTGCTATACGTCCTGTCTGGCTGCTATATGTAAATGGTACATGGTGGCAGAAATTGTAATTTTAGAACCTATTCACTAATTATTTGTTTTAAATAATAAAAATGTGGATATTTAAAGACCAATATGAAGAAACAGTTTTCTCCAATACAGATTTTTTTTTAAGTTAAGCAGATCCAAATAATAAAGAAAATTGAGACTATAACCAATTCAGTACCACTTGTTTTTCAGAACGATAATAATTTACATTAGTATAATTTAGAGCTTTGCTTCTTAAACTGAGGTCCCCCATGGGGTCCCTTAAGCATTTTGAGGGTCCCCTACAAAATTTTACAATGTATTTTAAGTGTGTGTTGTGATTGTGTTTTTGTATGAGTGAGTAGCTTTTCTGCACTTTGCTTAATCTGTAGACATAGAGCTAATTTTGTACCTCTTTAAATGCATTGGTGTTGCTTAGCTCCAGACGTATGGAGAAGCCTACATGTAAGGTTCATGGAGTTAGACAATTAGTCTAACAGTAATTGATTAGCAATGGCCACGAAAGTTTAAATTTACTTTTTAATTTTCAGTAATAATCTCCTCTTGTGGTAAATTGATGTATATAAAACAGCACATAATGAACCAGTCTGACAAGGGGTTTGTTTTTAACTATATTATGATAATTTATGGGGGTAGCAAAAAAAATAAATAAAAAAAATTCCAATGCAAAAAGAGATTCTAGTGTAAAATTATATGTAATCATTTGTTTTCAAGTCTCACCTTACCTTTAATGTTACCATTCTTATAATGTCTTAAAATGCTATTTTTCCAATGATAATAATTTTGATGTTATATACCTCTCCTTTTGTTTGTTTATCAATTTAATTATGTAATCTACCTTTATTGTACTTGTTAGCGTATGTATTGTACTGAACACCATCATGGGCGTCTACAAGGGGGGGCATTTCCCCTCCTGGATTTTCCTCTCCAACTGGAGTACACATTGCAGAAAGAAAGACAATTGAATGTCCATTTTTTCTTTTAATCCCTTTAATGTAGCTCCATTTTAAAGGAAGAAGCACAGTATTCTGCTAGTTAAATAGCATTCTGGAATTTGTAGTTTCACTCTCAATATTATGCTATTCTGGACTCTAATTACCAGCATGCATTGTACAGTGGTGGGGATTGAGCTTCCTGGAAGGCAGACACTTTCCATGAGATTCCCTCCTCCATGCTGTGTGTGTGTATATGTGTCCAGACACTGGGGAAGACAGCTGGGTATATTGTATATAAGTGGTAGTGGGGGAAATGGGTGCACTGTGCCAGTGATCTTAACCTCTGCGCCATGACATGTTATATGAAGGGAGTAACAGTAGCAGCGATGGCAACAAATATAGATATATATATGTATATGCTTACATACATATATATTTATGCGTTAATATGTGTATATACACATATTAACGCATACATATATATGTATATAAACATATACATATATATTTACAGGGAACACACAATTCCCATAGGCCGCAATGTGAAGGCACATTGCCCGTTTTTTTTTTTTCTTCTTACACTCCACTCCCACCAACTTTACCCCCAAAATAACGCCTAGTGCAGTTATTTTATTAAACAATAAAAATGATACAATTTTAATTTTTTAATAACATACACTACACTGTATTTTGGGGGCATTTGGGACATCCTATAATATAAAAGGCCAAGTGTGTTTGTCCGAAGCAGTCATGCGCAGTAGAGACTGAGTGAGGACAAACACACCTGGCCTTCAACAGAGTCTCAGACTGACAAGGCATACTGGGTGTGAGGGGGGCGTGACGCGGGCGTGGCCGGGTGTGATGCAGACGTGATGGGGCTGGGCCGGGTGTGACACGGACGGGGCCGAAAGTGATGCAGACGGGGCTGGGTGTGGCGTGGACGGGGCCTTGCGACTGTGGAAGGGAGAGAGCTCAAAATAGGTAAGATAGAGAGAGAGCAAGAGGGGGATAGAGAGAGCAAAAGAGCGGGAGAGAGACAGCAAAAGAGAGGGGAGAGGGAGAGCAAAAGAAAAGGGAGAGAGAGCAAAACAGGGGAGAGAGAGAGAGAGCAAAAGAGAGGGGGGAGAAAGGGGAGAGAGAGAGCAAAAGAGAGGGGGGAGAGCGCAAAAAGAGAGATTGTGGAAGAGAGGGGGGAGAGAGAGAGCACAAAAGAGAGGGAGAAGAGAGGGGAGAGTAAGAGAGAGAGCAAAATAGAGGGAAGAGAGAGCAAAAGAGAGGGGGAGAGAGAGCAAAAGAGAGGGGGGAGAGAGAGCAAAAGAGAGGGAGAGAAAGAGCAAAAGAGGGAGAGAGAGAGAGCAAAAGAGGGAGAGAGAGAGAGCAAAATAGGGAGAGAGAAATAGCAAAAGAGAGGGAGAGAGAGCAAAAGAGAGGGAGAGAGAGCAAAAGAGAGGGAGAGAGAGAAAAAGAGAGGGAGAGAGAGCAAAAGAGAGGGAGAGAGAGCAAAAGAGAGGGAGCAAGCAAAAAAGAGGGAAAGAGAGGGAGAGAGAGCAAAAGAGAGGGAGAGAGAGAGCAAAAGAGAGGGAGAGAGAGCAAAAGAGAGGGAGAGAGAGCAAAAGAGAGGGGGAAGAGAGAGCAAAAGAGAGGGGGAAGAGAGAGCAAAAGAGAGGGGGAAGAGAGAGCAAAAGAGTGGGGGGAAAGAGAGAAAAATAGGGGGAGAGAGAGAGAGAGCAAAAGACATGGGGAAAAGAGAGAGAGCAAAAGAGAGGGGGAGAGAGAGCACAAAAGAGAGTGAGAGAGAGAGCAAAAGAGAGGAGGAGAGAGAGAGCAAAAGTGAGGTGGGAAAGAGAGCAAAAGAGGGGGGATAGAGAGAGCAAAAGAGATGGGGAGAGAGAGAGAGCGCAAAAGAGAGGGGGTGAGAGAGAGAGAGCACAAAAGAGAGGGGATTGAGAGAGCCAAAAAGAGGGAGAGAGAGAGAGCAAAAGAGAGGGGGAGAGAGAGCAAAAGAAAGGGGGGAGAGAGAGCCAAAAAGATGGAGAGAGAGCAAAAGAGAGGGGGAGAGAGAGAACAAAAGAAAGGGGGGAGAGAGAGAGCAAAAGAGAAGGGGGAGAGAGAGAGAAAAAGAGAGGGTGGGAGAGAGAGAGAAAAATGGGTGGGTGGGGCGGTCAGTGTAGCTATGGCTAGGGGGATTATACCAGATTAATATGAGAAGGGGATTATACCAGATTAATATGAGAAGGGGGTCAAGGTCCCCACTTCTATTGCTAACCTTGAGGGGATGCAGCAGGGGAGGGACGAGAGTTCCCCAGGCTCAGAAACAGGAGAAGAAGGCCGGGTATAGGGCAGGGTGCGAAGGGCTCGGCCCTCCCGGTCTCCTACGGGCCAGGGGGAGATTATGCTTCCTGGGAGCAAGATACAGTGGATTTCATGAGGGACTCCCAAGGCTCCCAAATCTGGGCATATGCCCCATCTGTTTCCTAGATAGGTACACCACCTCCTCCATAGACCTAAGGTATTCAACTAGATCCAGCACACCCCTCCATCTTGGGGGTTGTTTTTTTTTTCCAATTTCTGCCTATCAGGAGCTTGGCAGAGAGTAAGATGCAGATGAAAAAGCACTCTGGAGGGGAATTGGTGGTATATCAAGGTGGAGCAGTCCCATGGAGGGGAGGGTGATATCCGGGAGACCCAGGCTAGTACAGAGGTGTCTCGTCCTGGACCAATAATTCTTCAAGAGAGGGCACACCCACCAGATATGTGTAGGGCTGCCCCTCTCACCACAAACCCTCCAGCATAACCCAGAGCTCGAGGGGTAGAACTTTTGCAGCTTATTGGGCACTAAGTGCCATCTGGTTAAAAGTTTATAGAAAAGCTTGTACATCGTCACATAGTGTATGGCAGTCCTGTTAGTTGCAATAGCACACAGCCATTGTAGAGTTGTGCCCTCCTGTCCCCACTCGCGCTCCCACGCCAAAATGTGAATGGTTTTGAAAGATGAATCATCATCCAGGAGGCATTGATAATGGGAGGATAGGGTCTATGGAGTTGAAGGCTGGCCTCCCATCTGGTTTCCCAGATTGTCAGATCTCTAGGTATCTTTCCGAGAAATCCCCAAGATCGTAATAGGGATCTCAGTCTGGTCAAGTCAAAGTGAATTTTGGGGGGGAGTTCCCTTCGTATTATCAGCTCCGTCTGGCTCAGTAATCTGTCATTGTCATAGAGGTCACTAACCGTTTGTATTTGCGATGTCCTCTAGATACCAATATGAATGTTTGGGAGAGTTAAGAGGAGGCTCACTACTGGGTGGAGGGGTGAGGGGAAATTTTGCTACAATTGCGTAGGCATATCCACGCCTTCCTGCAATCCCTCATGATCTGATTGGAAATGGTTAGTTGCTGAAGGCTGTGGGTTGCTGTCCAAAGAAGGTCTTCAAGGTTGATGTGGGCCGGGAGGGAAGCCTGTTCCAAGTCACGCCATCTAGCCAGAGGGAGTTTAGAACTCCATGCGGATGCGTGAGTGTAGAGCTTGATATTAGGGAGGCCCACGCCTCCTCTCTCCACAGATCTATGGAGGACATGAGCTGCCACTCTCGGCCTCCCACCTCTCCATACATAGTTGGAAACAAGCTGTTGGTAATGGAGAAGGATGGTTTGAGGGACTAGAAGAGGCAGGCAGCGGAATAGATAAGTAATTTTAGGTAATATCATCATTTTGACGGCGGACACTCTTCCAAGCCACAAGACCTCCTTATACCTTTTTGACCTAAGGAGGGAGTCTATTTCTTTCAACAAGAGGGAGTAATTGTCTGACATTATTAAGTCTCTGTCATGGGAGAGATAGATTCCAAGATGTTTTATCCCCCTAACTGACCACCTGAAAGGGTAGTTTCTCTGTAATTTCTGTAGATCTTCTGTTGGGATCCCTATGGAATAAGCTTCCGTTTTTGATACGTTAATTTTGTAGTAGGACAGAGTACTAAAAGAGTCTAGCAGAGCGAGTAGAGGGGGACAGGAAGGTAAGTGGATCCGTCAAGAAGACAGTAAGGTCGTCGGCAAAGAGGGCCAATTTTTGCTCCAAGTCATGAATTATAAGGCCCTGAATCTCCCTCTTTAGCCTAATGGACAATGCATAAAGGATGGGGGAAAGCGGGCAGCCCTGTCTCGTCCCATTTGTGATCAGAATAGGTGGGAAGGTGAAGCCGACCCCTCACACTCTGGCTGAGGGGTTGGAGTAAAGTGCACCTATGGCTCTGCAAAACGACATTGGTAGTCCGATATAATAACATATAATCCCACCTCACCCTGTCAAACGCCTTCTCCGCATCAACCGACAGGGTGAGGAGAGGAAGACCCATATCCGCCGACCCAGTATATAGATTTAAAAGTCTGTGCGTATTATCAGATCCCTGGCGGCTTAGGACAAAGTCATCCTGATCCAAGTGGACCAGTGAGGGGACATAGGTTGCAAGTCTATTACCTAACACCTTCTCGTACATCTTGATATCGACATTAATGAGTGATATCGGTCGGTAGCTTTTGCAGCAAGACGGGTCCTTGCCTTCCTTAGGGATGGTGAGGATACTAGCCTCCAGAAATTCCCCCGCTAGGGAACCAGAATCCTCCACCTTATTATAAAATCTTGTGAGGATTGGAATTAGGTCAGGGGCATAGGTCTTATAGAACGGTGCAGTGAAGCCATCCAGGCCCGGGACCTTCCTTGGTTTAAGGGATCGTACTGCTGAGATGATTTCCTCACTAGAGAGCGTGAGTGCTAGGTGAGCCTCTGCCTCTGGGGGGAGTCGTGGGAGCTTAACTGAGTCCAGAAATTTCTGGATTTCCGCAGTGCCCGTCTGGGGGTATCGGGATTGTCTCCCAGATTATACAAGGAGCTGTAGTAATTCGCGAAGGCTATACCTATGTCCTTAAGAGCATAGGCTGAAGAGCCCGTAGTCTTAATGACCGGGATGCGTCTCCGTTGGGTTTGGTATCAAAGTTTATTTGCAAGGAGCCTATCAGCTTTATTACCTTTATAGTAATAAAGTAGCTTTAGCCGTAATAGGTTAGATTCGACCCTCTTGAGTTCTCTCTTATTGATTTCCACATGTATTTGTCCCACTATCTGAGAGAGCTGGGGGGACGGATGCGCTTTATTGCTTTATTCGGTTTCCCTGAGATCCGCGTAGAGTGTGGCCAGTGGGGCTTCATTTTTATTTTCTATCTTGGGCCATTTTAGAAATAAAGTAGCCTCTCATACAGGCTTTAAAGGAGGCCTATAACGTTGCTATACTAGTGTCGCCAGTGTCATTGAGTGTGAAGAAATCTCTAATAGTTCGCGTAGTCTCCAAGGATACGATATCTGTCGTAAAACGTTCCGGGAGCCGCCACAACGGGCGACTCTCCAGACAGGATGTGAGGGAGCAGTTTGACACTACTAGATCGTGGTCCGACCAGGGGCACTGTCTGATGTCGGAGGAGCGGAAGAGGTCCAGTGACCAGTTGTCACAAAGAATAGAGTCAATTCTTGAATAAGAATTATGGTGGCTTGAGAAGGGGTGTAGTCCCTAGCATTCGGAGATAAGCATCTCCACACATCATAGAGATTGTACTGAAAGCACAGACTCCTAAAGGCTACCGACAAAGAGGTAACACTTCTATTGTGTGGACATTTGTCAGGTGACCTTTTGTCAAGAGAAGGATCCCACACCAGATTGAAGTCCCCTCCGATAATCAGATGTCCCCTTCTGACTTTCTCAAGTCGTTCAAATGTAGACCTAAGGAATGGGATCTGCATGGTATTGGGAGCATAAATAGAGACCAGGGTACACGAAACCTCGTTCAGTTTACATACCACAATAACAAATCTTCCCTCAGGGTCAGATTCTCTGTATTCTATATCGCATTTAATTGTTCTATGTACCAGGACCGCCACTCCTCTTTTCTTTTCTGTGTACATAGCTGTTTTGCATATTGGAAAGTAGGATGAGCTGCTAAAAAAACTGGTGCCCTCCTGCCAATGGGTTTCTTGCAAACAAGCAATGTTAATTTTATGCCGGAGAAGGTATCGGAGTAGCAGGCTTCTTTTTGTGGGGGAATTAAGGCCCTGGGTATTGAGCGTTGCAAATTTAAGGAGGGACATTGTCTATGGTTTCCCCCCAAATGCTCACTGGGAGTTATCAGCTTGGAGGAGAGGAGGAGGGGGTCCAGGGGTAGCTATGAGCAGTCCGGAAGACCAAGAGGGCGAGCCCGGTCCACACCCCAGAAGGTACAGGCAGTGGCCGTAGGTGGTGTTACATCGACAATAAGGAATTTGAGATAGTGAGAGACCAGAAGATGGCTATTTCCGTTTCCTTAGTAGTATGTTGTTCTATTTTATTGTTCACTAAGGGGAAGGGGAAGGGGGAACAGGAGAGTGTTAGGAAAGGGGGAAAGTGGTATTTTGTCACTTTCACTGTAAGTAACCTCTAGATCTCTTAACTAGAGGTAACAACTCAAAATGTGTGTGTGTGTGTGGGGGGGGGGGAGACCCTGAAGTCTGAAACGTGGGGGGGGGGGGGCAATGGACTATACCAGAATAACTACTTCTGAAATTTCACTGGGGTAGTCAATGTAGGGAGTAAGTCAAGTCCAACTAATTTGAGAGTCAGAGGTTATAGAGGATACCTCGAAGTGGCGGGGTAAGTAGGGGACTAAGCCTCTGCACTCTGAAGGTGGGGAAGAGAAACAGAACTTTATGGACTTAACAAGTTAAGCATTTTAAACATTTTAACTCATTCAAACATAATAACAGTATAGATAGTCCAGCAAATCAGGTCCAACTCTCAATCACAGTCCCCCCACCCACCCCCAACCTACTCAGGGCAACATTGTTATACATTAATACTGTAGTCAGCTGATCCCTATGGTGCCTGCAGAGGAGGGGGAGGGGGGAGGGGGTGGGAAGGGGGGGTTCACGGGGAGAGGGGAGGGGAAAGAGGGGAAGGGAAAAAAGGTGAAGGGACGGGTAGGGTAGAGGAAAGGAAGGGAAGGAAAGGTAGGCGGTAGGAAGAGGGAGCCACTGAGGATGCAGGTCGGGGGTCCCCAGTAATGAGGGCTTGGGCAGAGGAATGTGTGACTCCCAATCTCTCATGGACTCTCCTCCCAGATTATAGAAGAGGTATGGGTAGACATGGTTTGATGTCGAAAGTGTTCCACTACAGTGCGCTTCGGCACATTAGCTCCCTTTTGTTTTCTTTTAAATGCCTGAGACATAGCTGTACAAGTGTATAAATAAGATCCAATAAATAGTTCAGGAGTAGGCTCTGCCGTATAACTGTGTTTCTTCCCCGTGAGCAATGTGGTTCAGGGTCAGTGGGGCCTAGGCATGAGGATCTACTCCATGGTGGTTAGGGATAGACCCATCAGTGCAGGAAAGATATATGCTTATTGGGGGGCATATAAGTGCCAGGCTTTCTTGAAGGTTATGGCACTGTGGAGGCCAAAGGGGGGATAGGCAGTGGTTGGCGGTCACAGACGTAGGTGTACCCCCCTTTTTTGGGGCATAAAGAGTGGGCAGGGATTGAAAAGGACCTTGTGAGATACTGTAAGCCTCTGTAATCTTGCCTCGCTTAATCCCACAAGCCACAGCTAATGAGCCCAGAAGAATGCAAGAAAATAAGGTGTCCCTTGGAGATGTGCACTTCAGTTCTAGTACCCGGAGCCTGCAGAAGAGTTGTGAGGCCTATTAGGGATAGGTTATGGCTTGACCTAAAGATCTAACTGCGGCTGATGTGTGCTATTGGGGGACCGTTCTCACTGACACTTCTCTCTCAGGTGGCAGGGCTGTGATGCGATTCGCACAAGGTCAACCTGAGGGTACTAGTCTCTTGTCAGCTAGAGATCTTACTGTCAATCCCCTATGTTGGGGTGTGCTCCGATGTGAAAGTCCTGTGAGCTGGCCTAGTCTGATCTGTATTAGGCCTGAGATTACACTTTTAGGCTGTACGTGGGGCCCTTCACCTGTTGTGCCCTGCTCAGTGTGTGTTCTTCCCCCTAGGGCCTCCCACCAGCTAGAAACCAAGGCCTCTATCACCTCCGAAGTGGAGTCTCAACCCGGCAATAAGACTTTTATTTCTGCTGCTATGTTCAGGCTGTTTGCATGTGTATGGCTAAACTTCTCCACAGCCCTTACATAAAGACGTCAGGTTTAGAGCTGGGGATGGCTGCCGCCAGGTTACTGTAAGTGGCTGGGAGCTGAGTGGCTGATCCGTTCCCTGTGCACCACGTGGATCCTAAAGACAAGATGGCGTCTTCTCGCAGGTTTTTTAATGGGGTCTGGTGTTAGAGAGCCGTAATTATGCGGAGCAACAGAATCCGCTCTATCTCCCACACCTCATATGAAGCGGCAAGTGTATGGTGTGGGGAGCGGATGAGGAGAGTGCTCAGAGGCCTGTCTTTGTAAAGTCTCTGTTACAGGGAGCTGCAAGTGTGTCTCCTTCTCTGAAGGTGTCTGGAGTGTGGGGGCAGTCTCTCACCTATAGTCCTCTGTAAGCCGAAGCTCCAGATTAGGCCTCCAGCACAGATCAGGGATCTCTGGAAGCAGGTTTTAGGTGCTGTTCGCGCCAAAGGGAGAGAGCTCAAATTGATGCAGGATGACCGGTCACAGTCCCAGTGGTCAGGGAGCTCCGGTCTGCCAGCGGACCACTATCCTTCTCCCTTCAAGGTAATTCATGGCAGCTGGCAGCCTGCCTGGAGATGTCCGAGGCTAACAGTCGGTGGTCCTGGCTGGGTAAACCCCAGCTTTCTCTGGAAGCACCCAATATGAGATTTTAGAGCTCCTAACACATTAGGGTTCAATAGCCGCTGGTGGTTGTTCTGGTGCTCCAGAGCGGGTCCCTGACCCTCCGGAACTCTGCAACCAATGATATAGCAGAGATGGCTTGTTATGGAGCGGGTATCCGCTCGGGTGTCCCAAGTCTCAGTTTAGCTGCACTGAAACTGTTGCAGAGTTCAGCCTTGAGTTGAAAAAGTGTTCAGGCAGGGTTAATATCTCAGAAGAGGGCAAATCAAGCTCACTTTTGGATAAAAGCACTGTTTTTATTATCAAAGGGTCTGGAGCTCCGCACAAACACCTCCGTTCAGCACAGTGGTTAGCTCCGCCCCCCAAAGACATTAATTTTATTACACCCAAAAAAAAAATGTATAAATGTGTATTAAAGTTTAACAAAAAGTGACTCCAAAATTTATAGTAAGCTAGTAAGCTTTTTGCTGAGACAAGTAGCATTTTGGGATAATTTCCAACCACTGATATATATATATATATATATATATATATACGTTGATTGAAGTAGCCGTGTTAGTCCAGAGATTTAGATATCAAAATAACAAGAGTATTGCATTGAGCAACGATGCTTTGTGTATAACCATATATTTCCCTTGCCTGTTATCTTTTACTGACTCTATCTGCCTGTTTACTAAACCCCCATCATGATTTTTACGACATCCCTTTCTCCCCCTGCATTCAGACCTCTGTAACACTTTGTCTTTTTAGCCTGTGGTTTAAGATATAATCTGTAAATTCCATCAATATTGCTTCAGACTTGAAAAAGGAAGACATTCTTCCGAAAGCTTGTCATCTTATAAATGTATAGTTAGTCCAATAAAACTCAGTGATTATTGATTGATATATTGTGCTCAGTAACTTTAAGAACAGCAAAGGGACAAAGTTATTTACAATGCTAGATATATTTTGTAGCCCCCTCTGAAAACATGATGGTTACAAATATTACTTGTTAGGAGATTGCAGAGGTGGTGGTACTCAGTACCAGTAAGTACCCCACAAAACAGCCCTGTGTATGTATGTACAGGTGTATGTATATATATATATATATATATATATATACATACAGGGAGTGCAGAATTATTAGGCAAATGAGTATTTTGACCACATCATCCTCTTTATGCATGTTGTCTTACTCCAAGCTGTATAGGCTCGAAAGCCTACTACCAATTAAGCATATTAGGTGATGTGTATCTCTGTAATGAGAAGGGGTGTGGTCTAATGACATCAACACCCTATATCAGGTGTGCATAATTATTAGGCAACTTCCTTTCCTTTGGCAAAATGGGTCAAAAGAAGGGCTTGACAGGCTCAGAAAAGTCAAAAATAGTGAGATATCTTGCAGAGGGATGCAGCACTCTTAAAATTGCAAAGCTTCTGAAGCGTGATCATCGAACAATCAAGCGTTTCATTCAAAATAGTCAACAGGGTCGCAAGAAGCGTGTGGAAAAACCAAGGCGCAAAATAACTGCCCATGAACTGAGAAAAGTCAAGCGTGCAGCTGCCAAGATGCCACTTGCCACCAGTTTGGCCATATTTCAGAGCTGCAACATCACTGGAGTGCCCAAAAGCACAAGGTGTGCAATACTCAGAGACATGGCCAAGGTAAGAAAGGCTGAAAGACGACCACCACTGAACAAGACACACAAGCTGAAACGTCAAGACTGGGCCAAGAAATATCTCAAGACTGATTTTTCTAAGGTTTTATGGACTGATGAAATGAGAGTGAGTCTTGATGGGCCAGATGGATGGGCCCGTGGCTGGATTGGTAAAGGGCAGAGAGCTCCAGTCCGACTCAGACGCCAGCAAGGTGGAGGCGGAGTACTGGTTTGGGCTGGTATCATCAAAGATGAGCTTGTGGGGCCTTTTCGGGTTGAGGATGGAGTCAAGCTCAACTCCCAGTCCTACTGCCAGTTTCTGGAAGACACCTTCTTCAAGCAGTGGTACAGGAAGAAGTCTGCATCCTTCAAGAAAAACATGATTTTCATGCAGGACAATGCTGCATCACACGCGTCCAAGTACTCCACAGCGTGGCTGGCAAGAAAGGGTATAAAAGAAGAAAATCTAATGACATGGCCTCCTTGTTCACCTGATCTGAACCCCATTGAGAACCTGTGGTCCATCATCAAATGTGAGATTTACAAGGAGGAAAAACAGTACACCTCTCTGAACAGTGTCTGGGAGGCTGTGGTTGCTGCTGCACGCAATGTTGATGGTGAACAGATCAAAACACTGACAGAATCCATGGATGGCAGGCTTTTGAGTGTCCTTGCAAAGAAAGGTGGCTATATTGGTCACTGATTTGTTTTTGTTTTGTTTTTGAATGTCAGAAATGTATATTTGTGAATGTTGAGATGTTATATTGGTTTCACTGGTAAAAATAAATAATTGAAATGGGTATATATTTGTTTTTTGTTAAGTTGCCTAATAATTATGCACAGTAATAGTCACCTGCACACACAGATATCCCCCTAAAATAGCTATAACTAAAAACAAACTAAAAACTACTCCCAAAACTATTCAGCTTTGATATTAATGAGTTTTTTGGGTTCATTGAGAACATGGTTGTTGTTCAATAATAAAATGAATCCTCAAAAATACAACTTGCCTAATAATTCTGCACTCCCTGTATATATACACACACACATATATATATATATATATATATATATATATATATATATATATATACAGTCGTCTGCAAAAGTTTAGGCACCCCTGACAATTTCCATGATTTTCATTTATAAATAATTGGGTGTTTGGATCAGCAATTTCATTTTGATCAAATAACTGAAGGACACAGTAATATTTCAGTAGTGAAATTAGGTTTATTGGATTAACAGAAAATGTGCAATATGCATCAAAACGAAATTAGACCGGTGCATAAATATGGGCACCCCAACAGAAATATCGCATCAATATTTAGTAGAGCCTCCTTTAGCAGAAATAACAGCCTCTAGGCGCTTCCTATAGCCTGTACTGAGTGTCGGAATTCTGGCAAAACATCTCCAATTCAGTTAGGTTTGATGGTTGCCGAGCAACTTCAACTTTGTGACTGATTCCTCAACATTATTCTCAAGTATCTGCTGATATTGAGTGGAATCCATGCGACCCTCAACTTTAACAAGATTCCCAGTACCAGCACTGGCCACACAGCCCCACAGCATTATGGAACATCCCCCAAATTTGACTGAGGCTAGCAAGTGTTTGTCTTGGAACGCTGTGTTCTTTTGCCGCCATGCATAACGCCCCTTGTTATGACCAAATAACTCAAGCTTTGTTTCATCAGTCCACAGCCCCTTCTTACAAAATGAAGCTGGCTTGTCCAAATGTGCATTTGCATACCTCAAGCGACTCTGTTTGTGTAAGGATTTGCAGGAGTATCTATTCTTACTACTTTACCACACTGAGCCTTATTAACATTTAGTGTGTTACAAATGAAAAAGTATACTTGCTAGTAAGGAAACAGAAACTATTTCATTTGAAATAATATAGCCTTATGAGAATACACCGATTTATATCAGCAGTATTAATGGCACAAGATAAGGCATAAAACCTGACACTGTGATACTGTACTCACACAATATGCATATGTTTAGCGTGCAAAGGAATAAGTAGACAAATACACAATCTGGAAAATTGGCTGATTAGGCGTGAGCAATTTACAACATCAATACCAAGGAAATGAACACTTAAAGACACTTAATCTGTTAAACAGTAGCTGAGTTGTTTTCTTTAGTGAGGTAATTAAATATGCATTATACGGAACCTGCTTTAAAGCTCCCGGTCTAAGCCGTTCAGGTTTGTTTGGTCTCAGGGCTGGTGTAGCGTAGCGGCGTTGCTTACTGCTTGGAGCGGGGTTCCGGTTTGGTAATACAATTAGAGCTGCAGAGGACAGACAGAATCTGCGTGGAGAGACTAGGCAACGAGATCTGGCTTGAGGGGATGACGTCAGCAGAAGGCTGCCCAGTAGGCTGCAGTGCAAGGAGTCAGAGATTCCTCGTAGGAAAGGCACAGCTGTTGTTAGGAGGAAGCACTAATAATTTCAAGGTACAAGGAAATAGCTGGAGAGGTGTCGCAAAAAACACTTCAATAAACCAGCAATTGTATATTGCAGATTGAGGGATTTATAGCAGAACAGGAAGTCTAATTAGCAATAAAGGTGGTATTGATAGATGTCAGCAAAATACATTTAAGGTGTAATTGTGAGTTAGGTGGATTCATGACAGTTTGTGCCGTGTGTGCAGAAAAGGCTTCTTCCGCATCACTCTCCCATACTCTGAATTGTTGAACGATGCACAGTGACACCATCCACAGCAAGATGATGTTGCAGGTCTTTGGAGGAGGTCTGTGGGCTGTTTTTGACCATTCTCACCATCCTTTGCTTCTGGCCTTAACAAGAACTGTGCCTATGGTCTTCCATTTCCTAACTATGTTCCTCACAATGGACACTGACAGCTTAAATCTCAGCAATAGCTTTTTGTAGCCTTCCCCTAAACCATAATGTTGAACAATCTTTGTTTTCAGGTCATTTGAGAGTTGTTTTGAGGCCCCCATGTTGCCACTCTTCAGAGGAGAGTCAAAGAGAACAACTTGCAATTGGCCACCTTAAATACCTTTTCTCATGATTGGATGCACCTGTCTATGAAGTTCAACTTAATAAATCAAACCAGTATCCACCCTCTGCAAGTGTGTAAAACAGGTACCAACCAATCACAACCAAGCACTCAGCCTATCACATTGTATAAAAAAAATATTAAATGTGTCAGGTGAGTCTGCAGCGCTCGAGAACAGTCACATATTCCTGTTGCTCCAGTCCTGATTACGCCTAAATCAACCCTGCATACTGTCTATCACAGAGATAAACCCTGTGATATTCTCAGATTATACTCTGGACTACTACTTAGTAATAGGTGAATGTTTAACTCAGCTTCTGATGCTATAGCTTCAAGTTAGGACTGGAGGCCTGTTTCGACATTGCCCAAGTGGCGGCCATTTTCTTACCTCGTGGCTGTAAGATTGCACAAATTCACTCGGACTCCTGACTCACACTGAAGACCAAGGCCTTCATTTTGACCCCCAGGCAAGTACCTGCAGTGGTCCTGTCGTTAAGTAGCAGTGCTATTTCTTCAGTCACAGCACAAAAGCCTATACTTACTTGCACGACCTAAGATATCATTACCGGACATAAACTTCTACCTTCTTTGCCTACTACTGGTTAACATCCACACTTGCCATGGAAAGCACGCACCAGATTCTGTCTAAACTTAGCAAACTTCTAGACTTCTATCAATCGGCATTCACCAAAGCTCTGAGCACAGCCTTTAGTTCTACAACTTTACCTGTATCCTCGACAGAGACCTGCCCGAGCCCACCTGAAAAAAGTAGCAGCAGCAGTGGTGCTCAGGGGCCCCTGCATCCGCCGCACACTTTTGATCTCACTATGAAGCTGGCTGGTGATACGGCAAACTATGAGACTGATCGGCTTACAGAGGAACCTTTGCTGATGAGCACAGCCACTGATAGCTTGCACAGAGTACTTTATGCCCAGAATGAACACTTAGGAAAGCCAGGACGTCTTGACTTCAAGACAAAATTAGAGCAGATCAGAAATGTTACTACCTACCGCCAGATTAGTGACCAAAGTGATCTACTCTCAGATCCAGGAACAGGGCGGGCTCCTGAGGGAATCCCCTTTTGGCAAGGGAACTATTACCTCTTAAGCACAACTCGGTATGAGAACTACAGGGCAGACAACGACAAAAAGATTCCAGTTCCCTGTATTCCTTCCCCCTTTTTGACCACGGCCATCTGGACATAGTTTCGCTAGGGAATGTTGATCCTCCAAACCAAACTACAACTAGGGTAATTGTTTTATCTGTATTGTATCTTATCTTTAAGTGCTCTATATAGATGCCCTTAATGATTAAAGCATATCTTTGCTGGTTACCTGCATCTCATAGCCTCTCAATACTGCCCCAGTAAATGATCCCACTCGTCATGAAGGACACCCAACCAGAGTATAGAGTAGACATTGGGTGTCAGGCCTACAAGACCTTCAGATATCATATAAGCTATAACTAAGCGTCCCAGTTGTGACTCCCTGTAACAATAACCTCATTGTTGAATTTAAGTTTTTAAAAGTATCCTTATCTATGAGAGCTTCTCAATATGTTGATAGTGTTAAACTAATGTACTGCTGTTTTTTAATAACCTCACTTCTCACCGTGATATTTAATTTCTTTTGATATTTCAACTGAACCTTGGGATAATGCCATCAGGGACACTATCGCCTAGATTACGAGTCTTGCGTTAGGGTTAAAAAGCAGCGTTGAGAGGTCCCAACGCTGCTTTTTAACACCCGCTGGTATTCCGAGTCTTGCAGGTACAGGTGTACTGCTCACTTTTTTTCCGCGACTCGAGCATACCGCAAATCCCCTTACGTCAATTGCATATCCTATCTTTTCAATGGGATTTTCCTAACGCCGTTATTACGAGTCTTATTACGAGAAAGTGAGCAGTACAGCCTCTCCTGTTACCGTATTTAAAAGTCAGTAGTTAAGAGTTTTATGGGCTAACGCCGTAACATAAAACTCTTAACTAAAGTGCTAAAAAGTACACTAACACCCATAAGCTACCTATTAAACCCAAAACCGAGGCCCCCCCACATCGCAAACACTTAAATAAAATGTTTAACCCCTAATCTGCCGACCGGACATTGCCGCCACTTTAATAAATATATTAACCCCTAAACCGCCGCACTCCCGCCTCGCAAACACTAGTTAAATATTATTAACCCCTAATCTGCCGCCCCCAACGTCACCGCCACTATACTAAATGTATTAACCCCTAAATCTTAGTCTAACACTAACCCTAACACCCCTTAACTTAAATATAATTTAAAATAATCTAAATAAAATTACTACAATTAAATAAATTAATCCTATTTAAAACTAAATACTTACCTATAAAATAAACCCTAAGCTAGCTACAATATAACTAATAGTTACATTGTATCTATCTTAGGGTTTATTTTTATTTTACAGGCAACTTTGTATTTATTTTAACTAGGTACAATAGTTATTAAATAGTTATTAACTATTTAATAACTACCTAGCTAAAATAAATACAAAAGTACCTGTAAAATAAAACCTAACCTAAGTTACAATTACACCTAACACTACACTATAATTAAATTAAATCCCTAAACTAAATACAATTAAATAAAATAAACTAAAGTAGAAAAAAAACAAACACTAAATTACAGAAAATAAAAAAATATTTGCAATTTTTTAAACTAATTACACCTAATCTAATCCCCCTAATAAAATAAAAAAGCCCCCCAAAATAATAAAAATCCCTGCAATGTCCTGCAAAAAGCCCTTTTAAGGGCTTTTTGCGGGGCATTGCCCCAAAGTAATCGGCTCTTTTACCTGTAAAAAAAATACAATACCCCCCCACATTAAAACCCACCACCCGCACACCCAACCCTACTCTAAAACCCACCCAATACCCCCTTAATAAAACCTAACACTAACCCCTTGAAGATCACCCTACCTTGAGACGTCTTCACCCAACCGGGCACAAGTGGTCCTCCAGACGGGCAGAAGTCTTCATCCTATCCGGGCAGAAGAGGACCTCCAGATGGGTAGAAGTCTTCATCCAGACGGCATCTTCTATCTTCATCCATCCGGAGCGGGTCCATCTTCAAGCCAACCGACGCGGAGCATCCTCTTCTTCCGACGACTCCCGACGAATGAAGGTTCCTTTAAATGACATCATCCAAGATGCTGTCCCTTGACTTCCGATTGGCTGATAGGATTCATATTGATGTATTTTTCTTCACCTGTGAGCCATTCAATATTATATCTTGCCAGTGCTGCCCAATTATAGAATTTTATATTTGGCATGCTCCATTCAAATTTATTAACTGACATTTGCAATTTGGAAATATTAATCCTAGATTTATGACCCTTCCATATAAAGTTTCTGATTGCAGTATTTAATATTTTAAGATCTTTATTATGAATTCTTAGGGGCAACATATGGATAGGATATAACAGTCTAGGGAAGATTGACATTTCTTTCATGTAATTAGCAAGAGTCCATGAGCTAGTGACGTATGAGATATACATTCCTACCAGGAGGGGCAAAGTTTCCCAAACCTCAAAATGCCTATAAATACACCCCTCACCACACCCACAATTCAGTTTTACAAACTTTGCCTCCCATGGAGGTGGTGAAGTAAGTTTGTGCTAGATTCTACGTTGATATGCGCTTCGCAGCAGGCTGAAGCCCGGTTTTCCTCTCAGAGTGCAGTGAATCTCAGAGGGACGTGAAGAGAGTATTGCCTATTTGAATACAATGGTCTTCCTCTAGGGGATCTATTTCATAGGTTCTCTGTTATCGGTCGTAGAGATTTCTCCCTTTTCAGATCGACGATATACTCTTATATACCATTACCTCTACTGATTCTCGTTTCAGTACTGGTTTGGCTATCTACTATATGTAGATGAGTGTCTTGGGGTAAGTAACTCTAATTTTATTTATGACACTCTAAGCTATGGTTGGGCACTTTATATGTAAAGTTCTAAATATATGTGTTTAAACTTATATTTGCCATGATTCAGGATAATCAGTATTCCTTCATTCAGACTGTCAGTTTCATTATTTGGGATAATGCATATGAATAAATATTTTTTTCTTACCTTGAAAATTTTCAATTTACTTTTTTCCCTGCGGGCTTTTAGGCTCGCGGGGGCAGAAAATGCTTCAATTTATTGCGTCATTCTTGGCGCAAACTTTTTTGGCGCAAAATTTTGTCATTTCCGGCGCCGTAGTTGACGCCGGAAGTTTGTTCGTAGTTACGTCATTTTTTTGATGCATGTGTGTTTCAGACTTTTTTTGCGCCAAAAAATGTAGGCATCGTTTTCGGCGTCAGAGGATGTGGCGTCATACTTGGCGCCAAAAAATATGGGCGTTGTACTTGGCGTCAATAATGTGGGCGTCATACTTGGCGCCAAAAAATGTGGGCGTCATTCTTGTTTCCACTTTTTCTCACATTATTTAAGTCTCACTTTTTTGTTGCTTCTGGTTGCTAGAGGCTTGTTTATTTTGCATTTTTTCCCATTCTTGAAACTGTCATTTAAGGAATTTGATAATTTTGCTTTATATGTTGTTTTTTCTATTACATATTGCAAGATGTCACAACCCAACCCTGGATCAGAATCTACTTCTGGGAAGACGCTGCCTGATGTTGGTTCTACCAAAGTTAAGTGCATTTTTTGTAAACTTTTGGTAGTTGTTCCTCCGGCTGTAGTTTGTGTTAGTTGTCAAGATAAACTTTCTAACGCAGATAATGTTTCCATTAGTAATAATCCTTTACCTGTTGTTTTTCCTTCAACATCTAATGTTCAGGATGTCCCTGTAAATGTAAAAGAATTTGTTTCTAATTCTATTAGGAAGGCTCTGTCTGTTATTCCTCCTTCCTGTAAACGTAAAAGGTCTTTTAAAACTTCTCATATTTCAGATGAATTTTTAAGTGACCGCTATCATTCAGATCTGTTTCTGATGAGGATCTATCTGGTTCAGAAGATTCTGCCTCAGATATTGACACTGATAAATCTTCATATTTATTTAAGATGGAGTGTATTCGTTCTTTACTTAAAGAAGTGTTGATTGCATTAGATATGGAGGAGTCTAGCCCTCTTGATACTAAATTTACTAAGCGTTTACATTTGTTTTTTAAACCTCATGTAGTTATTCCAGAAGTTTTTCCTGTTCCTGATGCTATTTCAGAAGTAATTTCTAGGGAATGGGATAGTCTGGGTACTTCATTTACTCCTTCTCCAAGGTTTAACAAATTGTACCCGGTGCCATCTGATAGATTAGAGTTTTGGGACAAAATCCCTAAAGTTGACGGGGCTATCTCTACTCTTGCTAAACGTACTACTATTCCTATGGCGGATAGTACTTCTTTTAAGGATCCTTTAGATAGGAAGCTTGAATCCTTTCTAAGGAGAGCTTATTTATGTTCAGGTAATCTTCTTAGACCTGCTATTTCTTTGGCTGATGTTGCTGCAGCTTGCACTTTCTGGTTGGAGGCTTTAGTGCAACAAGTGTCAGACCATAATGCTTATAGCATTGTTAAACTTCTTCAACATGCTAATAACTTTGTTTGTGATGCCATATTTGATATCATTAGAATTGATGTCAGGTATATGTCTTTAGCTATTTTAGCTAGAAGAGCTTTATGGCTTAAATCTTGGAATGCAGATATGACTTCTAAGTCAACATTGCATTCTCTTTCTTTCCAAGGTAATAAATTATTTGGTTCACAGTTGGATTCAATAATTTCAACTGTTACTGGGGGGAAGGGAACCTTTTTGCCTCAGGACAAAAAATCTAAAGGTAAATATAGGGCTGCTAATCGTTTTCGTTCCTTTCGTCAGAATAAGGAACAGAAGCCTGACCCTTCCTCTAAAGGAACGGTTTCCGTTTGGAAACCTTCTCCAGTCTGGAATAAATCCAAGCCTTTCAGAAAGTCAAAACCAGCTCCCAAATCCGCATGAAGGTGTGGCCCTCATTCCAGCACAGCTGGTAGGGGGCAGGTTATGATTTTTCAAAGATATTTGGATCAATTCGATTCACAGTCTTTGGATTCAGAACATTGTTTCACAAGGTAAGGCCGCCTGTGAGAAGATTTTTTCTCTCACGCATTCCAGTAAACCCAGTGAAGGCTCAGGCGTTTCTGAAATGTGTTTTAGACCTAGAGTTGGCTGGGGTAATCGTTCCAGTTCTGGAACGGGGTCTGCGGTTTTACTCAAATCTATTCATTGTACCAAAGAAGGAGAATTCCTTCAGACCAGTTCTGGATCTAAAAATATTGAATCGTTATGTCAGAATATCAACATTCAAAATGGTGACTATAAGGACTATTCTGCCTTTTGTTCAGCAAGGGCATTATATGTCTACAATAGATTTACAGGATGCATATCTTCATATTCCAATTCATCCAGATCACTATCAGTTCCTGAGATTCTCTTTTCTAGACAAGCATTACCAGTTTGTTGCCCTTCCATTTGGCTTAGCAACAGCTCCAAGGATCTTTTCAAAGGTTCTCGGTGCACTTCTCTCTGTAATCAGAGAACAGGGTATTGCGGTATTTCCTTATTTGGACGATATCTTGGTACTTGCTCAGTCTTTACATTCTGCAGAATCTCATACGAATCAACTTGTGTTGTTTCTTCAAAGACATTGTTGGAGGATCAATTTACCAAAGAGTTCCTTGATTCCTCAGACAAGGGTAACCTTTTTGGGTTTTCAAATAGATTCAGTGTCCATGACTTTGTCTCTAACAGAAAAGAGACCTCTGAAGTTGGTTTCAGCTTGTCGAAACCTTCAGTCTCAATCGTTCCCTTCGGTAGCTTTGTGCATGGAAATTCTAGGTCTCATGACTGCTGCATCGGACGCGATCCCTTTTGCTCGTTTTCACATGAGACCTCTCCAGCTTTGTATGCTGAACCAGTGGTGCAGGGATTATACAAATATATCACAATTAATATCCTTAAATCCCAATGTTCGATCTTCTCTGACTTGGTGGTTGAATCACCATTGTTTAATTCAAGGGGCCTCTTTTGTTCGTCCAACCTGGACTGTGATCTCAACAGATGCAAGTCTTTCAGGTTGGGGAGCTGTATGGGGATCTCTGACAGCGCAGGGGGTCTGGGAATTTCAGGAGGCAAAATTACCATTCAACATTTTGGAACTCCGTGCGATTTTCAGAGCTCTTCAGTTTTGGCCTCTTCTGAAGAGAGAATCGTTTATTTGTTTTCAGACAGACAATGTCACAACCGTGGCGTATGTCAATCAACAAGGTGGGACTCACAGTGCTCAGGCTATGAAAGAAGTATCTCGGATACTTGTATGGGCGGAATCCAGCTCTTGTCTAATTTCTGCGGTTCACATCCCAGCTATAGACAATTGGGAAGCG
Organism: Bombina bombina; assembly: GCF_027579735.1. Taxonomy (NCBI): domain Eukaryota; kingdom Metazoa; phylum Chordata; class Amphibia; order Anura; family Bombinatoridae; genus Bombina; species Bombina bombina. The sequence continues at coordinate 1,154,514,635 of NC_069501.1, read as the reverse complement.
GATTATCTCAGTCGCCAGACGTTACATCCGGGCGAATGGTCTCTTCACCCAGAAGTATTTCTTCAAATTGTTCAAATCTGGGGGCTTCCAGAAATAGATCTGATGGCCTCTCATCTAAACAAGAAACTTCCCAGGTATCTGTCCAGATCCAGGGATCCTCAGGCGGAAGCAGTGGATGCGCTGTCGCTTCCTTGGAATTATCAACCTGCTTATATATTTCTGCCTCTAGTTCTTCTTCCAAAAGTGATTTCCAAAATTCTAATGGAATGTTCGTTTGTATTGCTGGTGACTCCAGCATGGCCTCACAGGTTTTGGTATGCGGATCTCATTCGGATGGCATGTTGCCAACCTTGGACACTTCCGTTAAGGCCAGACCTTCTATCTCAAGGCCCATTTTTCCATCAGGATTTCAAATCATTAAATTTGAAGGTATGGAGATTGAACGCTTGATTCTTAGTCATAGAGGTTTCTCTGACTCAGTGATTAATACTATGTTACGGGCTCGTAAATCTGTGTCTAGAAAGATTTATTACTGAGTCTGGAAGACTTACATTTCTTGGTGTTCTTCTCATAAATTCTCATGGCTTTCTTTTAGAATTCCTAGAATTTTACAGTTTCTTCAGGATGGTTTGGATAAGGGTTTGTCTGCAAGCTCTTTGAAAGGTCAAATCTTTGCTCTTTCTGTTCTTTTTCACAGAAAGATTGCTAATCATCCTGATATTCATTGTTTTGTACAGGCTTTGGTTCGTATCAAGCCTGTCATTAAGTCAATCTCTCCTCCTTGGAGTTTTAATTTGGTTCTGAGGGCTTTACAGGCTCCTCCGTTTGAACCTATGCATTCTCTGGATATTAAATTACTTTCTTGGAAAGTGTTGTTCCTTTTGGCCATCTCTTCTGCTAGAAGAGTTTCTGAGTTATCTGCTCTTTCTTGTGAATCTCCTTTTATGATTTTTCATCAGGATAAGGCGGTGTTGCGGACTTCATTTCAATTTTTACCTAAGGTTGTGAATTCTAACAACATTAGTAGAGAAATTGTTGTCTCTTCATTGTGTCCTAATCCTAAGAATTCTCTGGAGAGATCTTTACATTCTTTGGATGTAGTAAGAGCTTTGAAATATTATGTTGAAGCTACTAAAGATTTTAGAAAGACTTCTAGTCTATTTGTTATCTTTTCTGGTTCCTGGAAAGGTCAGAAGGCTTCTGCCATTTCTTTAGCGTCTTGGTTAAAGTCTTTGATTCATCATGCTTATGTAGAGTCGGGTAAGTCCCCGCCTCAAAGGATTATGGCTCATTCTACTAGGTCAGTTTCTACTTCCTGGGCTTTTAGTAATGAAGCTTCTGTTGATCAGATTTGCAAAGCAGCAACTTGGTCTTCTTTGCATACTTTTACTAAATTCTACCATTTTGATGTTTTCTCTTCTTCTGAAGCAGTTTTTGGTAGAAAAGTACTTCAGGCAGCTGTTTCAGTTTGATTCTTCTGCTTATAATTTTAGTTTTTTTCATTATAAGATTAAAACTTTTTTGATTTGGGTTGTGGATTATTTTTTTCAGCGGAATTGGCTGTCTTTATTTTATCCCTCCCTCTCTAGTGACTCTTGCGTGGAAGTTCCATATCTTGGGTATATGCTATCCCATACGTCACTAGCTCATGGACTCTTGCTAATTACATGAAAGAAAACATAATTTATGTAAGAACTTACCTGATAAATTCATTTCTTTCATATTAGCAAGAGTCCATGAGGCCCACCCTTTTTGTGGTGGTTATGATTTTTTTGTATAAAGCACAATTATTCCAATTCCTTATTTTTGATGCTTTCGCTCCTTTCTTATCACCCCACTTCTTGGCTATTCGTTAAACTGAATTGTGGGTGTGGTGAGGGGTGTATTTATAGGCATTTTGAGGTTTGGGAACCTTTGCCCCTCCTGGTAGGAATGTATATCTCATACGTCACTAGCTCATGGACTCTTGCTAATATGAAAGAAATTAATTTATCAGGTAAGTTCTTACATAAATTATGTTTTTTATTACATGGATTCTGCCCGTCAGGTTCAGATTTAGTTGTTGCCATATTCTTAGGTCTTTAACTATCATTTTAATTAGGGGTAAAAAGTTCAGAAGATATATTTTATTGGGATTGTTAGATATTTTTATCCCCAAATAAGTCAAACTTTCCTCTACTTCTTCAAAAATGTATTTTTTTCTTTTGATTTTTTAAAAAGCCATAATATCTGCGATTTATTCATATTAATCTTATACCCTGAAATCTTTCCAAATAAAGAAATACTTTCTATAATCTTTTCTACATATAGTTCTGGTTCAGATACAAAAAGCAACAAATCATCTGCAAATAATGCCATCTTAAAATATGAGTCCCCTAATTGAATACCAAGTGTATTTTTTTTTATAAGGTGTATAAGTGGCTCTAGTACTAAATTAAAAAGAAGTGGGGAGAGAGGGCACCCCTGTTGTGTCCCTCTATTTAGTTGGATTGAGGTACATGTGTGACCATTGATATAGAGATATGCATCTGTTGAAGTATAGACTGCTTTAATATATTCAAGAAATCTACCTCCAATATTTAGTCTCTCCAAAGTATAAAATAGGTGATTCCATTCAATCCTGTCGAAGGCCTTCTCAGCATCAAGGGATACTAAGAAGGCCTCCGACAGGACATCCTGATCCCCTCTCCCCCAATATCCTTGGACTACATGTAAGATGTTTCTAATATGTTTAACTGATGATCTTCCCGTCATAAATCCCACCTGTTCTTCAGAAATAATGTGTGGTAGAATCTTATTAAGCCTATTTGCTAGAATTCTCATTAATATTTTATAATCAACATTAGTCAAAGATATTGGTCTATATGACTGTGGTATCAATTGATCTTTTCCTGGTTTCGGTATAACTACCATATTCACTATCTTATATGTAGGTGATATAGCCTCTTTCCCTTCATATATTACTTGAAATACCTTATTTAGAGAGTCTATAATTTTCGGTGACATTGTCTTATAGTACTCTGCCGGTAGTCCATCTGGACCAGATGCTTTAGATAGAGGTAATTTTTGTATAACCTGTTGTATCTCCTCTATTTTTATTCTATTATTGAGTATTTCAGCCTGTTCCTCATTAATTTTTGGTAAATTAATTTGGTTCCATAATACTTGATGGTTAAATATTTTAGTGTATATGTCATTATACTAATTATGGACATAACTCATAATAGACCCCACAAAATTACTCACAATCAAAACTACAGACTACAGATGCCCTGCTAATCTATCAATTCTATTATGTACTATACACTTCCGTGCTACAACCTTGCTACAACAACACATATGCTTATGTCCACAAAGCATAGCTTAACTCCCTAGTGCAGTTAGCTCATATAATAAATGTGCGTACTAGCTAGTATTCTCAATAGCTAATTGCATATGTCTCCAATGAGCACTGCAGGAGATTGTTTGTTCCTCTATTCCTTTTATGTTAAAGAGACAATTTTCCGTTCTTATTCTTCACTCCCCCCTACTAATTAAGAACAGCAAATCACTGTGATATTGCTTTACAGAATACTCCATATCTTCTACTAAGACACCCCTGTAGTCCCATCTTGCTATCCTGAAGCTAATCTCTAGTTATCCATTGGCATCTAGTTGTTCCATCTGTCCCTTGTTTATCAGCCAAACCAAACTCCAGTACTGTCAGGCTATAATCTGATTATTTTAGATAGTTAATGAAAGTTTGTTCATATATTAAGTATGGCTATTTAGACTGTTATTGAAGCTTATGTTTAGAACAAAAAAAAGAGGTTTGTCAGTTGAGATCCAAAAGTGATCTCCTTTTTGGAAACACCTCCTTTAGCCTGTTTAATTTAACTTGAGGCCCAAAAGTGACCTCCTATACCAATCTGGAGGTATACCGTATATTAGGCATACTATTCACATACAACGAATACTGTAAATGTTAAGCAACATACTGTCAATGTCCTAAGGCTCCTATTGTGTAATTTTGATTTATATTTTATGTATGCCTTTTTTCAACCTCAAATTTAAAAAAAAAAAAAAAAAAAAAAAAAAAGTGTCAGGTGTATGAAAATAAAAGTGTGGTGTATGTGTATATGTATGGATGCAATGTGTGCAATATGTTCAAATATGTCTGTGTCCTACTACTCCTCAATCCAATACTAACTCAAATCCAATACCTCCGCTCCTGGGCCCTGTGTTGTAGCTCAACGAACAATCCAAACACAAGCAAAATATGGTGGTTACACTTGGGTTTTTATAGGGGTTTTGAATGGCGTTTTGATGTGTCAGTTTATTAATTGGTTTTGGTTTGAATTTTTACATGTGAAGTCAACACACACACTCCTACTCTTTGATCTCCAATTACACGTGCAATATACTGGCATAAAGTACTGGCAACACCAGAAATATGTAGTTGAGTACATTTCTCAACGTCTACAGTTTGGCGTGTTATGTGATTCACCGGATGTACGAGGTGAACTTATTGTAGACATGACATGAGTTTCACCAGTTGCTCTGAAACTTACGCAAATGTATGTGATCACGCCCCTTAAGTTCAGCTTTCTAAAATACCCACATGCATAAAAAAAGCTATTATTTGGAGATAAATATCTCAGAAGGTTCTTCTCTGATTTAAAGGGGCTGTAAACATCACTATGTTAATAGGAGAGGAGAGTCAAAATCAACATTAAAATATTGTATTGAGTGATTCCCTATATTTATGTTCTCTGTCCCTTTAAAAAGAAAAAAAATGGAGCCAGGGACACTAATGGCTCACTGCCAAATATGAAGCATATCAATTAAAAAATATTAGCTCAACTTAAATTTAATTTGGCCTAAAAGTCTTGACATGTTAAATAAATTAAATGAATAAGATTTTGAATCCATTAGTCAAAAATAATATAAACAAATCTAAACACGCAAACTTTTAAATCAAAAAGATTTATTATTACATTTATTATTTTTGTAATTAAAAAATACATTTGAATGCAACTAATTATGCAAATTAGAAGAAGGCTTTAGAAGATGTGAGACAACACTGCTTTAAAGCTGTAACTAAACTTCGGTTAAAGGGATATGAAACCTTTTTTTCCTTCTTAATATGAGGAGAGTCCACGGCATCATTCCTTACTGTTGGGAAATACTTAACCTGGCTACCAGGAGGAGGCAAAGACACCCCAGCCAAAGGCTTAAATACTCCCCCTACTTCCCTCATATTTCAGTCATTCTTTGCCTTTCGTCATAGGAGGTTGGCAGAGAAGTGTCAGAAGATTCGGAGTAGTTCCTTATGAAGGGTATCTACCCTTCGAAATGGGACTGGAGTTTTAAGCAGCCTTGTCAGCCTCCCAGTGAGAGCATTGACGAATGTTAGAGTCTGGAGATGCAGGGAGAGTAGTTATTTGAACACATCCAGACTCGTATTAACAGCTCCTAAGCAATCAGTGTTGACAAGTTTCACTGCCTGCTTCCATCACTCAAGTCCATGTCAGGAGCGATGCTTCAAGACTGTCAAACTTGAGAGGCTGTGTTTCTGTTCCATGGCATAGATTCTGGTAAGATCGTTTATTTATTTTTTACACATATGATAACGCAAGAATACAGGGTCAAAGTGTGGCTCCTTTTATCTGTATGGAATCAAGGGTTAATATCTCTGGAGGGGGATTATTGAACAGTGGGGATTAATCACATAAGTTTATTTGATTATGCTGCGACATGCGTGAGATGAGGCTAAGGCAGATGTTGGAAAGTACAGGGTTTTTTACTTTCGTTTTGGGAGCTGCACAGCCTGAAATGTTTGGCGCTTTTTTTTATATTATAGCAGGGGCGATCCTGCATTGCGCACCACATGACCGGGTGTGGTCACACTTATTTCCTCTTTCCTGACAGTGCGGTTTACCGGAGAAGAAGCGGTTTCTCTGTTTGGCCTGGGGCATAGGAGGTGGTGAGTGCCCCAGCCATTGGGGGTATAAAGGTGCCATTTTTTCTTATTAATCAATAGTCTCCTTTGTAAGCGCAAGCTATGGAGGATTCTGATGCGTTACAGGGTACTCCATCTTTACCTAAGTCTAATACCTGTCTATATTGTGAGGAGGCTGCGGTATACCCGCCCACTCAACTATGTTCCACGTGCCTTGATAAAGTAATCATGTCAAAGAAGGTTAATATGTTTGATACTTACTACTGAGCCGTTTACCTCTGAGGAGTCTCCGTCCCATGAGGTGCGCACCCTACAGTCATCTCCTTATACACATGCAGCTTCCCATAGTACTCCTAATCCTCCATCTGGAGGGGGCCTTTTACCACCAGACTTTACTGAGCAGTTACAAACGGCAGTGTCTGCGGCCTTTAGTGCTTTATCTCGCCCTGCAAAGTGCAAGCGAAAGGTTAAATACTGGAATCCTTCCAAGGGGTCATCAACTAGTTTATTGGATTTATCTGATACAAGATTATCTGATGATGAAGGCACCTCTGATACTTCAGAGGGTGCTCTTTCTGGGTCGGAATCTGCTGTCTCTAAACCTCCAGATGTGGAGGAACCAGACTTCAGATTTAGGATTGAGCATTTACGCTTTCTGTTGAAGGAAGTTTTGGCTACGTTAGAGGTTCCAGAGCCCACATTGCCTTAGGAACCTTTGATTTCTAAATTAGATAAGGTCTACGAGGACAGGGTTGTACCACAAACTTTCCCGGTTCCCATAAAGATGGTGAATATTATTAAGAATGGATGGGAAAGGATCGGTTCTTCATTTTCCCCTTCTTCCTTAAAGAAATTGTTCCCGGTCCCAGATTCTCAATTGGAGTTGTAGGGTTCCATCCCCAAGGTGGATGGCGTTATCTCCACACTTGCTAAACGCACTACTATCCCGCTTGAGGATAGTTTGTCGTTTAAAGAGCTCATGGATAAGAAGATAGAAACTCTGTTAAGATAGATGTTTCAACATATGGGATATTTGTTTCAACCGGCAGCTGAGGTTGCTGGAGCGGCTACCTACTGGTGTGACGCCTTATCTGAGTTGATCGAGGTGGAGGGTCCCCTCTACATGATTCAGGAAAGAATTAAGGCCCTAAGGGTGGCTAATTCTTTTATTTGTGATGCTAATATGCAAATTATTTGCCTGAATGCTAAGGCTTCAGGCTTTTCTGCTCAAGCCCGTAGGGCACTCTGGTTGAAGTCCTGGTCTGCAGACATGACTTCTAGGTCCAGACTTCTTTCCCTGCCCTTTAAGGAAAAATTTTATTTGGTCCAGGCCTGGACTCAATTATCTCCACGGTTACTGGAGGCAAGGGTGCCTTTTTACCACAGTATAAAAAGAACAAGCCTAAGGGACAAGGTCTTAATTTTCGTTCCTTTAGTTCTGATAAATCCCAACCTCACCAGCCCTCTTCAAAGCCCGAGCAATCCAAGGGTACTTTGAAACTGGCTCAGTCCTGGAATAAATCCAAGCAGAGCAAGAAGCCCGCCGAGACAAAAGTCGGCATGAAGGGGTGGCCCCCGATTTGGTTCTGGATCATGTAGGGGGCAGACTGTCGCTCTTCTCGGACGCTTGTGAGACCCGTGAGTCCTGGAGGTCATCGCTCAGGGATACAAGATAGGTTTCAAGTCTCATCCACCCAAGGGCAGATTCCTCCTATCAAACCTGTCTTCCAGGCCAGAAAAGAGAGAAGCCTTTCTGTGATGCATGAGGGATCTCTCCTCCCTAGGAGTCATTGTCCCGGTACCTCTCACAGAAAGGGGTTTGGGATACTATTCAAACCTTTTTGTAGTCCCAAAGAAGGAGGGCACTTTCCGCCCGATTCTGGACCTATAGTGCTTAAACAAATTCCTATCTGTCCCCTTGTTCAAGATGGAGACGATAAGATATATCCTTCACTTCAGGAAGGACAATTCATGACCACTATAGATCTGAAGGATGCTTACCTTTACGTTCCAATCCACAAGGAACACTTCAGGTTCCTAAGATTTGCATTCCTGGACCAGCACTTCTGTTTGGTCTAGCTACTGCTCCAAGAGTTTTTACGAAGGTTCTAGGGGCTCTGCTTGCAGGGGCCATAACCAGAGGTATAGCAGTGCCTCCATACAGAGTGGAATTCCAGGGTACTATAATAGACTCTATATCCATGAGGATATTCCTTACAGACCAGAGACATTACAAGCTAACTTCCGCTTGTCTTGCCCTCCAGACCTCCTTAAGGCCCTCTGTGGCTCGGTGTATGGAGGTGATTGTCTCATGGTGTCCAGTATGGATAACCTTTCTTTTACCATTTTCCATCTCAGACCTCTTCAGCTGTGCATGCACGCAGTGGAACACCGATCATTCGGATCTCTCTCAACAGATTTCTCTGGACAACTGGTTGAGAGAATCACTCTCCTGGTGGCTCTGTCCAGATTACCTGCCCCAAGGGACATCCTTCTTGAGACCATCCTGGGAGATTGTGACTACGGACGCAAGTCTATCAGGATGGGGAGCTGTTTGTGGTGCCAGGAAGGCACAGGGCCTGTGGACTTGAGAGGAATCCCTCCTCTCAATCAACATTCTGGAACTTCAAGAAATCTTCAATGCTCTGAAGGTTTGGCCTCTTCTGGGTTCATCCCAGTTTATCAGATTCGAATCAGACAACATAACCTCGGTGGCTTACATCAACCATCAGGGGGGGAACGAGGAGCTCCCTAGCAATGAGGGAAGTATCTCAGATTCTGGAGTGGGCAGAGGCCCACAACTGCTCGCTGTCAGCGATCCACATTCCGGGTGTGGACAACTGGGAAGCGGATTTCCTCAACAGACAATCCTTTCATCCAGGGGAATGGTCTCTCCAGTTGTTTGCGGAAATTTGCAACAAATGGGGGATGCCAGAGATTGTTTTCATGGCGGTCTAGGGATCCTCAGGCGGAGCTAATAGATGCATTAGCTGTGCCTTTGAGGTTCAAACTAATTTACATTTTCCCACCATTACCACTTCTTCCTCGTGTAATGGCTCGCATCAAGCAGGAGCAGCCTTTGGCTGGGGTGTCTTTGCCTCCTCCTGGTGGCCAGGTTCAGTATTTCCCAACAGTAAGGAATGATTCCATGGACACTCCTCATACAGAGGGAAAGGAAATTAAAAGGTAAGCATAATTTATGGGGGGTTTTCTTGAGGGATTTAAAGCAGCATGCAATTTTAAATAACTTTCATGTTTACTTTTATCATCCAATTTCTTTAGTTCTCTTGATATCCTTTGTTAAAAATACCTAGGTAGGCCTAGTAGCTATTGGTTAGTGGCTGCACATATATGCGTCATGTGCAAAGCTATTTTTCAACAAAGGATACTAAGAGAATAAAGCAAATTATATAAAGGAAGTGATCTGGAAAGCCATTTAAATTAGATTTAGTGAGATTTTTTGTTTTTCTTAAAGGGATAGTAAAGTCAAAATTAAACCCAATTTGTTTTCTTTCATAATTCAGATAAAGAATACAATTTTAAACACATTTTCACTTTACTTCTATTAACTAATTTGCTTTATTCTTTTGGAATCCTTTGTTGAAGGAGCAGTAATGCACTAATAGAAGCTAGCTGAAAGCCAATGACAAGAGGCGTATATGTGCAGCCACCAATCAGCAGCTTCTGGGCCTACCTAGGTATTCGTTTAAAAAAAAAAGGATACAAATAGAACAAAACAAATTAGACAATAGAAATTAATTAAAAGTTATTTAAAATTGTATGATCTGTCTGAAATATGAAAGAAAAAAATTGGGTTTCATGTCCCTTAAAGTACACTTCTGAAACGGCTACAGATGTTACTAGAAGCATTGTTTTGCTAATACACGTGTATTGCAAAAATACTTTCAAAATTGAATTGAACCAGTGTACATTCCAATTTTCACTGGAATGCCCCTTTAATTGTTTCTTTCCTGAATAACCCAATGTTTCTTTCTCCAGCAACGAAAACAATAGAGCTGTGGTATTTGTACCTTTGACCATTAGCAGGAAATAAACAGCTGATACTGTTGTATTAGTTTTGGTTTAAATGTAAAAAATGAACATGTTTAAATATTGCTCATTAACACAAATAAGAACATATTTCTTTTTAGTTTAACCTCCATTTTACACTATAATGCTCATAGTTAAAGGGACAGTCTAGTCCAAAATAAACTTTCATGATTCAGATAGAGAATGTAATTTAAACAATTTTCCAATTTACTTTTATCACCGATTTTGCTTTGTTCTCTTGGTATTCTTAGTTGAAAGCTAAACCTAATTTCGAAGCCCTTGAAGGCCGCTTTTCTGTTAAGGTACCGAACTTTTCAAAAGAGCGAACCATGTCACTTCCTGTGACGTTACATCAGCTGTTGTACACATTTTTCAGCTAATGCGCATGCGTGACAGCGTCATCACATACCTGGCCGCATACGTCACTGCTAAAATATTTAGCCCTGTTAAATTTACAAACCCTTTCTATAGCGTATGCGTGTTATTTTCAATCCCAAATGGCGCACTCATGGAAAGCCTGTTTATTAGGCTCCTCGGCAATATTGGGAACTCCGCCCCCCCGCCCACTGGGTTTTTTGGGTTCAGTGTCCCTTTAATAAAAATGTTATATACAATGGAGCAAAAAAAAAGTTTGAACACTGAAGTTTAGTATTAATGGTTGAATTAATTTGCTTACATACAATTGTAATTTCTAATTTCACATATAACATATTTATTTTGATTTCTTTTACAGAATGGTGGTTCAGGTGTGGGTTTACTTTTACTGCATTTGTTTGTGGCGCTGCCTAAAATTTATTTTGAGGAAACTAACGGGACGCTGTGAATTGCAAAGAATCTGCTATAAAAATAAGCCAGGAGCTGGGCGAACGCTAAAAATAGGTATGTACACAAAAGGGCATCTTTTTAAATGTATACAGTAATTTATAATGGTGTTGTGATGATTTATCAGGAATATATGCTACTTTAGCATAAGGATTTTATTTTTATAACTAAAGAGACATATATACTTAATATTATTACTATTATTATTTTTATTATTATAATTAATAATCACCTAGATTACAAGTTTTGCGCTATAGAGGGTATTTAGCGAACACAACAAAAGTTATGTTATTTCACCCTCCATAGCGATGCCATTACAAGTTTTAGAAAAGCCGGCTTGTGCGTGAGATATGGTTGCGTTGAGCTCCATACTGCACAAAATACAAGCGCTGCTTTGACGTTGACGTGCTCATGCACGCTTTCCGCATAGACATCAATGGGGAGAGAGTGTCAGAAAAAACACTAACACCTGCAATTGCAGAATAAAAAGCCCCGTAATGCAGCCCCATTGATGTCTATGGGGAAAAAAAGTTACGTTTAAACCTAACACCCTAACATAAACCCCACATCTAAACACCCCAAATCTGCTGCCCCCAACATCGCTGGCACCTAAATCAAGTTATTAACCCCTAATCTGCTGCTCCTGACATAACCGCCACTGAAATAAATCTATTATCCCCTAATCTGCCGCTCCCAATATCGCTGCCAATATACTAAAGTTATTAACCCCTATTCCCCCGCACCACAACATCGCCCAAAATATAATAAAGATATTAACCCCTATTCCACCGCTCTCTGACATCACCGCCACTAAATAAAGTTATTAACCCCTAAACCTCTGGCCTCCCACATCACTACCACTAAATAAACCTATTAACCCCTAAACCGCCAGCCCCCCACATTGCAACAACCTAAATTAAACTATTAACCCCTAAACCTAACCATAACCCTAACCCTAAACCTAACAACTCTATAACATAATTAAAATAGAGCTAGATGAAAGTTACAATTATTAACTAAATAATACCTATTTAAAACTAAATACATACTTACCTGTGAAATAAAACCTAAGCTAGCTACAATGTAACTAATAGTTATATTGTTGTAGCTATCTTAGGTTTTATTTTTATTTCACAGGTAAGTTTGTATTTATTTTAACTAGGTAGACTAGTTAGTAAATAGTTAATAACTATTTACTAACTACCTAGTTAAAATAAAACAAACTTACCTGTGAAATAAAACCTAAGCTGCCTTACACTAAAACATAACATTAAAAAATAAAAAATACTAAAATTACAAAAAATTAAAAAACCTACCATTACAAAAAAATAACAAATGATATTATCCAAAATAATAAAAATTATTCCTAGTCTAATACCCTGTTTAAAAAAAAAAAAACCCTAATCTATAATAAACTACCAAGGGCCCTTAAAAAGGACTTTTGGAGGCCCTCAAAAGGGCCTTTTGTAGAGCATTGCCCTAAAGAAATCAACTGTTTTCCTACAAAAGAAAAACAAACACCCCTAACAGTAAACCCCACCTCCCAAACCAACAAAATAAAAATAAAGTAAAACCTAATCTACTCATTGCCCTGAAAAGGGCATTTGTATGGGCATTGACCTTAAAGGGATATTATACACTCATTTTTTCTTTGCATAAATGTTTTCTAGATGATCTATTTATATAGCCCATAAAGTTTTTTTTGTTTTTTTTTAATGTATAGTCTTGCTTATTTTTAAATAACATTGCTCTGATTTTCAGACTCTTAACCAAGCCCTAAAGTTTTATGTGAATACCGTCAGCTACCTAATCCAGCTTGCTCCAGTTTGTGTAAAGGGTCTTTTCATATGCAAAAGAAGGGGGAGGGGGGGGAGTGTCTTATTTCCCACTTGCAGTGGGCTTTCCAGCTACCTTTTCAACAGAGCTAAACTGAGAGCTTCTAAGTACGTTTTTTAACATTTTTATACTGGATTTTTATATCAGTATCTGTGCAGTAATGTCTATTACATGCAGTTAGATGAAAATGAGTGTATACTGCCCCTTTAAAGGGCATTCAGCTCTTTTGCTGCCCATTAAAAATAAAAAATGGCTATTCTAAAAAAAAAAAAAATACACAAAATAACAAACAAATTATCCAAATTAATAACAATTATTCCTATTCTAATATCCATTTAAAAAAATAAATACAAAAATAAAAGAAACCTAATATATAATAAACTACCAATAGCCCTTAAAAGGGCCTTTTGTAGTGCGCATTGCCCTAAAGCAATCAGCTCGTTTTCTAAACAAAAATACAAAGACCCACTAACATTACAAACCCCCACCCCCCAAACCCACAAAATAGAAAAAAACTATCTAAAAAAACGAATCTACTCATTGCCCTGAAAAGGGCATTTGTATGGACATTGCCCTTAAAAGAACATTCAGCTCTTTTTTTCTGCCCTTAAAAGGGCATTCAGCTCTTTTAAGAACTGCCCAACCCCTTATCTAAAAAAAAAACCCGCCCCAAAAAACCTTAAAAAAACCTAACACTAACCCCTCTTTAGGTACTCACTGTTGCTGAAGTCCCGCAATATTTTACTTGAATGTTGACTTGAATAGGCTCACTTTCTTGCCTACCTCTGCTAGTTGTAAAGGGACAGAATTTATTTTACAGCTTGTACAGGTATACCAACGATTGCTTCCAGAATAACCGTTTTTCTGGACCATTTAAAACCAGCAATAAGAACATGGACTGACACAGGTTCCTGAACCAAAAATGGTCTGGTTCCTAAGCTTTCATTCCTGCTTCATGATTCAGATAGAGCATGCCGTTTTAAAGGGACACTTAAGTCAAAATTAAACTTTCATGATTCAGATAGAGCATGCACTTTTCAACAACTTTTGAATTCACTTCATTTAATAAAAACTGCACAGTCTTTTTGTATTTACACTTTCTGAGTCATCAGCTCCTACTGAGCATGTGCAAGAATTCAAAGAATATACATATATGCATTTCTTATTGGCTGATGGCTATCACATGCAACAGGAGGAGTGGAAATAGACATAACTTTTAAAGGGACATGCAACCCAATTCCAAACATTTTCTTTAATGATTCAGATAGACAATACGATTTTAAACAAGATTGCAATTTACTTCTATTATCTAATTTCCTTAATTCTTTAGATAACCTTTGGTAAAGAAATAGCAACGCACATGGGTGAGCCAATTACACGAGACATCTATGTGCAGCCACCAATCAGTAGCCATTGAGCCTATTTAGATATGCTTTTTGACAAAGGATATCAAGAGCATGAAGCAAATTAGATAATAGAAGTAAATTTGAAAGCTGTTTAAAATCGCATGCTCTTTCTAAATCATGAAAGAAATAAAATTGGGTTTCATATCCCTTTAAATTTCTCAGAAAAAATTCTACTACTCATTTGAAGATCAAAGGGCTCTGTCAGGGTACCAGGAATCAAACTGAGACGTGAAATGCAAAAATAATTACACCTTTATTAATAATAACAAAAAAAATAGTAAAGAGTAAAGAACAAAACGACAAGCCAGGAGTCAAAAGCAGAGCAGGTAGTCAGATGAGTCAGGTCAGTAGCAAAAGCGAGTAGTCAGACAAGCCGGAGTCAGGAACAAAGAGAACAGCAGAATCAGGAACAAGCCAGGGATCAGGAACCAAAAGGGAATTCAGCCAAGCCAGGTAATACACAGGAACTGGAACACAGGAACTAACAAAGAATTCTGAGCAAACACAAGGGCAAAACCATACTGAACAGAGGCCTTTTAAATAATAAGTGCTTACATAATTCTGGGACTGCAACCTGTTCACCAGTTTGCCCATAAGAGGACACCTAGGTAAGAGCAGATTCAGCAGATTCAGTGAGAGAGGTGAGTAAAATTGCATCTAGCAGCAAATAGCAAACAAAGCAGGGTGAAACCCTGACAGTACCCTCCCCTCAATGACCCCTCCCCCGTGGGAGGACAAAAGGCTTATTGGGGAAACGGGAATGGAAGGCATGGGGCAGGGTGAGAGCTTCTTCAAGAGAATGCAATGTGACATTTTAGAAAACCGATCAACCACCATTAGGATAACAGTATTGCCATTGGAAACAGGGAGCTCAACAATGAAGTCCATGGAATGATGTGTCCAAGGATGCTCACCATTAACAATAGGTTGGAGAAGACCCACAGGAAGACATTGAGGAGTCTTATTCTGTGCACAGACTGAGCAGGAGACAGCATACGCAGCAACATCAGAATGAAGACCTGGCCACCAGAATTGTCGAGTGACAGACCAAATCATTTGGTTCTTGCCTGGGTGACCTGTGGCTTTTGGATTGTGATAAGTGTACAATAGTTTAGTTTCTCAGTGTGGTGCATTGGTTTGTGCAGCCAGGATCTCCTCACCCAGGGGAGAAGTCAAATTAGTACGTATGGTGGCTAAAATATGGTGATGAGGTATAACTGGAGTTGGTACAGACTCCTCCTTGGACAGAGGTGAAAATTGTCGAGAGAGGGCATCATCCCTAACATTCTTACTGCCAGGCAGGTAGGAGACAACATAATTAAACAGAGACAAAAATAGTGCCCATCTGGCCTGTCGGGCCAACAAACATTTTGCTTCGGATAGATATGTAAAATTCTTTTTGTCAGTAAGAATGAGCACTGGTACGTTAGTACCTTTGAGAAGGTGCTTCCATTCCTTGAGTAACAAAATTATGGCCAGTAATTCCCTGTCGCCAATTTCATAATTGCACTCCGCTTGGGACAATTTCTTAGAGCAGAAACCGCATGGATGCAAAGAACCATCAGGGTTGCATGGATGCAAAGAACCATCACGACGAAAAAGCCAGCCCCTCCAGGAGAAGAGGATTTGCAGATGATCCCCCGTGACAGAGCATTGGCAATATACTCCTCCATAGCACAATTCTACGCAACAGACAGTGGGTAAAACCAGCCCCGAGGAGGAATGGCTCCGGGTTGCAGGTCTATGGCACAATCGTAAGACCTGTAAGGAGGCAACG
The DNA here is from genome assembly GCF_027579735.1 of Bombina bombina. Lineage (NCBI taxonomy): Eukaryota > Metazoa > Chordata > Amphibia > Anura > Bombinatoridae > Bombina > Bombina bombina. Next base: position 1,154,498,803 of record NC_069501.1, on the reverse strand, counting down.
TACTGGCACGCACCTTTTCAAAAACGTCTAGGAACTCTCGGAACTCCTCTGGCAATTGAGGTATTGAAGAAGTGCACAGAACTTTGACTGGTTTCTGAAGACAAGTGGAAATACATTGCTGAGACCATGCCAAAATTTCGGACCTACACCAGTTGAGACTGGGATTGCGCTTTTGGAGCCAGGGATAACCCAGAACAACCAGAAAATGCGGAACATTTATCACCTGGAACTGGAGGGTTTCAAAATGGAGAGCCCCAACAGCCATGGATAACGGAGCAGTTTCATGAGTAACGAGTATGAGCGGAATGGACCAAGGCAATACAGGAATGGAGTGCTGTGATGCAAAAGCGCTGTCAATGAAATAGCCGCAGCACCGGAGTCAACAAAAGCCTGGTTGACTATGGAGGAGTCCACCCAGGAAATGGCAACTGTGACCAAAGGTTTCTCTTTTAGCGATTCCGGGGACGAGGATAAACCACTCAAGGTCTGCCCCCGACAGGACCTTAGGTGTGGGCGTTTCCCGGTTGTATAGGACAAGACTTTAAAAGGTGGTCCTGTAACCCGCAATAGAGGCAGAGCCCCCCTCCTAAAGGCCCTCTCCACCGAGGAGAGATGGATGAATCCCAACTGCTTTGGCTCAGCAGTACCTGGTGACTCAAGACCAGGAGGCATGGGAGGAGAGGGAGGCATGGGTGGGATCGAAAACATAGGAGACAACTGGACAGGAGGCTTCTGCAAGCATTTCTTAAAAGAGGGCCTCTCACTGAGTCTGATGTCAATTAGGAATAAAAAAGACGCCAAAGCCTCAAAATCCTCTGGTAAATCTCTGGCAGCAACTTCGTCTTTAATCTCATCAGAGAGCCCATGAAAGAAGGTGGCAACAAGGGCTTTATTGTTCCAACCTACCTCTGCGGCAAGCGTATGGAAGATCTCGTACCTTGCTGAATGGACATGAGTCGTTTGGCAACAGAGAAAGAGCGAGCCGGAACATCAAATACCCTTCGAAAGGAGGCCACAAATTCAGGGTAATTTGAAATCACAGGTTTATTAGTCTCCCACAAGGGATTAGCCCAAGCAAGAGCCGTGTCACAGAGTAACGAGATGAGAAATCCCACCTTAGCTCTGTCAGAGAGAAGCGCCTGATGTAACATCTCAAAGTAGATGCCCACCTGGTTCAAAAACCCTCTGCACTGTTTAAGATCGCCTCCATATCACTGAGGTAGAGGTGCAGAACCGGACATGCTCCTGGTAGGACTAGGTGCAGCAGTGCAAACAGGAGCAGCCATAACTTGTGGGAGACACTGATCCAAATGTGCAGTGTGAGTCGGATCATTTTGCACTAGCCCTGCAAACCCTTCTAAGTGGTGATCCTGTACATCGATCCTGGAAATGATGGCAGGTAAAGGTGGATTATTAGCACCCTCAAGATTCTTGGCCCTTGCGTAATGTCAGGGTACCAAGAATCAAACTGAGACATGAAATGCAAAAATAATCACACCTTTATTAATAATAACAAACAAATAGTAAAGAGTCCAAAAACAAAACGACAAGCCAGGAGTCAAAACCAGAGCAGATAGTCAGATGAGTCGGAGTCAGGAACAAAGAGAACAGCAGAATCAGGAACAAGCCAGGGATCAGGAACCAGAAGGGTTGTCAGCCAAGCCAGGTAATACACAGGAACTGGAAGACAGTAACTCACAAAGACGTCTGAGCAAAGCAAGGGCAAAAGCATACTGAACAAAGGCCCTTTAAATAATAAGTGATGACATCATAATTCTAGGACTGCAACCTGTCTCACAACTGAATTGCGTATAGCTCAAAGTAGGTTGTAAAAGGGTGTGAGCAAAACAAACATTTAGCAAGGTATTGATAGGGTAGTTTAAGAGGTGTGTGATTTTGTAATTAACCAATTGGAAATGTGTACACATTTTAAATATTGATCACAGGTAGAGTTCCTACAAGCTATGATTACGGCTATCGCCGAAACGCGTAAGCTGGGACGCTACCTTTGATACACAATGCTATGCTAACTTTGGATCTATTTGTTTTATTGCAAATTTGTTGCAAACTGCTTGAAGTGGAATAAAAGCTAAGTTTTATTTTTCACAACTATTGTCTGGTGCTCCTTCATTCGTTTTCTTGCTGTACACTGAAGAGGGTGCCTAGGTGAGTGAGCAGCGTTACACACTCTGCAGCAGATTCAGTGAGAGAAGTGAGTAAAGTGGCAGTCAGCAGCAAATAGCAAACAAAGCAGGGTGAAACCCTGACAGGCTTGATGATTGAAAGCTCTCTGGGCTGGCGAGATTATTAAAGAATGCTCGCCAGTCCTTCTATTTCCCTGGTGGAATGATCTAAAGCCACTTTTCCCCTGAAAACAGGGTGTCTCGCTAAGGGGCATGTACTGCATTTTCATATGAAATGTGCACAATAAAATTCGTATTTTAAACATCATACAAAAGATCATTAAAACAAATATAAACATGGAAAAATTGTATTGTTAAAGGCACACTGAACCCAAATTTTTTCTTTCGTGATTTAGATAGAGCATGCAATTTTAAGCAACTTTCTAATTTACTCCTATTAATTTTTCTTCGTTCTCTTGCTATCTTTATTTGAAAAAGAAGGCATCTAAGCTATTTTTTTGGTTCAGTACCATGGACAGCACTTGTTTATTGGTGGGTGAATTTATCAACCATATCCACAAGAACAACCCAGGTTGTTCACCAAAAATGGGACGGCATCAAAACTTAGATTCTTGCATTTCAAATAAAGATACCAAGAGAATGAAGAAAATTTGATAATAGGAGTAAATTAGAAAGTTGCTTAAAATTGTATGCTCTATCTGAATCACGAAAGAAAAAATTTAGGTTCAGTGTCCCTTTAAGGTCCTTTAAAAATCGTAACAAAAGTCATAACATTTTTTATTTTTTAACAAAAACGTAAAATTTGTATGTAATTAACACAGGAATAAATTGTATTATATATGCACAGCAAAAATCGTAATTTTAGTACACTGGATGTGCAAAAACCACACAGAAATTTGTAATTATAAATCCAAAATGCAAAGTGTAATTGTTGTTTTTTCGTAAAATGGGCTGAACATGGGCGTTCCATGGGCGTATATGAAAATGTCTCTCTAATCCCAGCGTAATTCTGTAAAGATTTTTGCACTGCAGATCTCACAGTTTTTTCTCACCAACTAAAAGGTAGCGAGCTTTTCTCAAAACACTACGAATACTTAATACCCTAATAGAAACACACACGCATACGAAAATATAGGCAAATGTAAGATTCTATATGCAGAAAGCAGCGTAATGTTATTTATATTGACTGCAGGATTTCATTTTTAAAGTGCGCCCCCTGCTAACTTTGCAAAGTGTCCCTATCCAGCAAGCTCCATTACTTTTAGTAGGAGCCATCTCACCACTCGCAGGGACTGCCCCTTTTTTACGATCATTCCAGCCCCTGTGAGAGTCGGCGAGAAAAACTTGTTTTGAGCTGACGAAGTTTATATCATCGAGCCCCAAGTGTTATTGCATTGTCTTTTTAGCATATATTTGTTGCTTGTGTAAACAAATTTATAATTTACTTCTCTCTTCAAATGTAAGGACTTAAGCTCAGGAGTATGCACGTCTGGAGAACTATATGGCAGCAGGTTTGCAAGAATGTTATCCATTGCAAGAGCCCTAGAGGGCAGCACTATTTCCTGCCACGTAGCGCTACAGACACCTACCTACATCTTCTTAAAGTGAATGTAAATTTAACAGGACAGCCTCACGGCATTGTATAGACTTATAAATATGAGCATGAGTTTGTCATGGAATTTTTAAAATTGATTTATTTTCTTAAATTTTTACCTTTTTACTGCTCCGCCGATAAGCGCAGCTCTCCCGCCCGCCATTTTGTCTTATTGATTGACAGGTGACTATTTTAAACCAACTAATCCTTGTTTCCCCCCGAGCCGTGACATTTATGCAAAGGGGTTGAACGCTCCTGGGGGGAAACAAGGATTAGTTGCTTTAATAATCAATCGTCATCTGTCAATCAATTAGACAGTATGGCGGGTGGGAGAGCTGTGCTTATCGGCAGAGCAGTAAAAATGTAAGAAAATAAATCAATTTTAAAAATGTCATGAATTAAACTCATGCTCATTTTTAGAAGTCTATACAATGCCGTGAGGCTGTCCTGTTAACTTTACATTCACTTTAAACAAAGAATACCATGGGAATTAAGCAAATTTGATAATATTACTAAATTGGAAACTTTTCAAAATTGCATGATCGTTCTGAATCATTTTTGGGTTTCAATATCCCTTTAACTGTGCTTTTAGCTTGCCAATTCATTTGTAAATTTATTTAAAGGTACTGTATATTTTGCCTATAGTATAGAAATGTGAAAGTATATTTGATATTTTGACATTACAGACTCTGACCTACACTTATTCTATTCTGTATTTTCAGAGGGTTCACTAAAGTCTTCAAGAATCAAGGTGAGTCTCGTTTATAGAGGCACATGCTTCTTAATACATACTCTTACATTCAAACACAACTTTATTGTACTACACATATACTATACACAGTCAGTCAGTTCTATTTTAATTAATTTATATGTATTTTACCATTGTATACCCTCCCTTTATCCTGTGTTCTCTGCATTGATTTTCATTGCTTCAACCTAACTCAATGTAATGACGAAGCATTAATCAACTCTAAAGAACAAAGCAAAAACATGCAAGTGCCAAGTGTACCTCAATAACCGGTTGTCTCTGATTTGTTACCACCAAAACATTTTGAAAAATGGACTATTCACTAATTCCTCCAACAATAATTTCAATAACCTTTTTAGTTTAGGTGTTTGATGTCAGTGGTCGAACAGATATTTATAGTTATGCTACATAACCAGTTTATTTATGTTGTGAGACTGAGACACTTTTAAGACACTTTAAAGTTTAACTACAATCAGGACTAAAGTATGCATACATTTTAGTCACTTTGCCAAATATTTAAGCTATCTTGTTCTATATTACTTCAGAAGTTTCAAACCAACATAAAATTAGGGTCGTAAAGGTATGTGGTATCCGGGCACTAGGGTAAAAAAGTTTGAAGCACCCTGTTCTAAGGTATACACCATAAAATATAAAGAATACGTATGAGGCATTAAAGGGCCTTTATACACCAAATGTTTCTTTGCATAAATGTTGTATAAGAGTTTGTGTAGTGTGTGTGGTGTGTGTTGTTTGAGAGTATGCGGTGTGTGTTGTATGAGAGAGTGTGTGGGGTGTGTTGTATGAGAGTGTGTGTGGTGTCTCTTGTTTGAGAGTATATGGGGTGTGTTGTATGAGATTGTGTGTGGTGTGTGTTGTTTGAGAGTATGTGGGGTGTGTTGTATGAGAGAGAGTGTGTGTAGTGTGTTTTGTATGAGAGTGTGTGGGCTGTGTGTTGAATAAGAGTGTGTGTGGTGTGTGCTGTTTGAAAATTTGTTGTGTGTGTTGTATGAAAGTGTGTGTGGTGTGTGTGTGTGTGTGTGTGTGTTGTTTGAGAGTATGCGGTGTGTGTTGTATGAGATAGTGTGTGGGGTGTGTTGTATGAGAGTGTGTGTGGTGTCTCTTGTTTGAGAGTATATGGGGTGTGTTGTATGAGATTGTGTGTGGTGTGTGTTGTTTGAGAGTATGTGGGGTGTGTTGTATGAGAGAGAGTGTGTGTAGTGTGTTTTGTATGAGAGTGTGTGGGCTGTGTGTTGAATAAGAGTGTGTGTGGTGTGTGCTGTTTGAAAATATGTTGTGTGTGTTGTATGAAAGTGTGTGTGGTGTGTGTGTGTGTGTGTTGTTTGAGAGTACTGTATGTGGTGTTGTATGATAATGTGTGTGTGTTAAATGTAATTGTGATATATGTGTGTGTTATTACCTTTTGAGACACTTGATATCCTGGCACTGGGTCTTCAGGTAAAAAGGTTTGAAGAACCCTGTTCTAAGGTATACACCATAAAATATAAAGAATGCATATGAGGCATTAATCAGTGAAAGTACTTGTCCATGTATTAGCTTAGTTCTTTTTTTTTTTTTTTTTTAAATCGGGTACCCCCCAGATTGTCATCAGACCTGTGAGCAAATTGCTACAAAATATGTACAGATAAAAGTACTACTCTTACAGATAAGAGTACTAATATGCTTTTATGATGTTTAATAGGAAATATATATACAAGTTATTACCAGATTTAAGCACTCATCAGGGCCGGTGCAAGGATTTTTGTCTACACAGGCGAAGGTGCATTTTGACGCCCCCCCCCCAATCCTCACGACACCATAAAAATCCCAGACAAACACACATATATATATATATATATATATATATATACACACACTGTATATTATATATACTGTATATATATATATATATATATATAAATATATATATATATATACACACATATATATATATATACACATACATATATATATACATATATATATATATACATATATATATATATATATATATATATACATATATATATACATATATACATATATATATATACATGCATATATATATATATATATATATATATATATACACATACATACATATATATATATATATATATATATATATATATATATATATATACACACACATATATATATATATATATACACACACCTGTATATATATATATATATAGTTGTTATGTAATATGTATTATCCATAATCCTATTCATGTCACTGACTCCATGATTCATGATGTTTTTTTCCCAGCAGCAACCATCAGACTAATCATCATTTATTTATAAGAATAAGAATTCCTGGATGGCTCCTGGCTGTCTTATTATTTAATTCTGGCCTGGCCTGTATTATTCTAAACCCACAAAGCTAATGCTATATAACAGTCAGTCACACAGACCAGTGAGACCACAGTTTCCTTTTTTATACATATTTTTTCATATAAATCTAATGGCACCACTTTTCTTTCAACAACACTAGCACACAGCACTACTACACGTGGTGCTATTAGATTTATATGAAAAAATATATATATAAAAAAAAAAGGAAACTGCAGTCTGTGGTCTCACTGGTGACTGTTCTGTGACACTGACTGGTTATATAGCATTAGCTTTGTGGGTTTAGAATAATACAGGCCAGCCAGGAGCCATCCAGGAATTCTTATAAATAAATATATATATATAAATGATGATTAGTCTGAGACTGAGTATAGAGCTCAGCTACTATGCACTGTGACTGTTGCACACTTGCACAGTCACTCAGTCAGAGAGAGTCAGACATGATCAGAGTTCACTACTTGCTTCAGTGTCTACTCTGATTCTTTCAATTTCAAATAATGCCAGCCATTCAGGAATAGTTCTTATAAATAAATAATGATATCCCTACCCTACCCCATAATCATAAATAATGCGCTCGGACAAAACACCAACCAGTGCAACCACCTACCTCTCTCACAACCCCTATAGTACAGCAACGTCTGTCTCTCTGGCCATCATGAACTCTGCTCGGTGGACTGTGGGTGTCCCTCACATGCGGGGTGCGTGGCTCAGCCTCAATTTAAAAAACTTGTGTGTGACAACAACAGTCACAAGGGAAGGCGCCACTTCATCCTCGTTTTCCCTCTCACAGTTCTGTTGCCTGCCCGCCTGTGCACCGCCTCCAGCTGTGACATCACTCACTGACTGACAGACAGTATCTAGTCGTCTCAGTCAGTGAGTCAGATAGGCGGGCCCAGCGGCGGCCGTAATATGATGCACAGTGCAGCACAACGCAAGTCATTCAAGTGAGTGAGCTGCTCAGACTGATCTGCGGCTGCCCACACAGACACTGCCAGTGTCCTTGGCCAGGGTGCCCAACCCACACACTTAGCCAGCCTGTGACCCTCCCCCTGAAGTGTGTGTGACTGTCACTCACTGGACAGGGACATAAATATTTAAATACTCAAGCAACTGAGCTGATGCCGGCAGCCAGGCAGATCCGGTGCCCACCTGCTGCAGGCGCCCTAAGGCGGCTGCCTAAGCTGCCTTACACAAACGCCGGCCCTGGCACTCATCAGTAAAGACCGCAGACCTCAGGGTTCTCCAGGATGGTATCATGTCCGCTGCACATCGATAAAACCGACAGCATACGCTGTCAGCATTTATCATTGCACCAGCAGTTCTTGTGAATTGTCAATCAACCCGATTGTATTCGGGTTGATTTCTGTCCGCCACCTCAGAGCAGTTGGACAAGCCAGAAACAAGGGGAATAAATTGACCCCATATGAGCTTAGAAGTGTGCAAGTAGCCTTAGCACTTTATGGCAGCAGTGTTTGCAACAATGTATAACATTACAAACATTGGGCATGATCACATATGTGGCGATGGGCACAAAACCCGGCGTCGCCAATTTTTAGTCGAATCGAGCGACCACATATTCGGCGCAGCATACAAGTTACATGCGCATAATTTACCCGTCGCCCGCAGTTTTTACTCTCATAAACTAACATACAACCGGCATTGCCAATCGGTATCATATATTCAGCGCAAGGACTTACGCACACAGAATGGAGAGAATCTACTCCATTTTCACACATAGGCAGGCGCAGCAAACCTTGCACTGACTATAAAAGCACTGTAACTCCCTTGAAGCTTTAACAAACACCTAAGGTATGCACAATATTCACCCCTAATCCGCCATCCCCCTACATCGCATTGTGTAATAAAATGTATTAACCCCTAATCCGCCATCCCCCCACATCGTAAACTACTATATAAACCTATTAACCTCTAATCGCAAAGTATTAACCTAATAACTAAGCCCTCTAACCTAAAACTCCCTAACTTAACCCCAATTAAAATGCACTTACACAAAATAACAAAATACTAACTAAATTAAACATTATTTAAAAATTACCCAAAATAAAAAAAATAACATTAAATAAAATAAAAAACCTAACATTACATTAAACCAAAAAAACCTTTGGCCGCGGCAGTCATCTGCGACGTGGAGGTCCTCTTCATGTGATTGTCCGCCGCACACTGAAAATTTAATGCAAGGTACCCCTTTTATATTGGGGTACCCTTGCATTCCTATTGGCTGAAAATTTCAAATCGGCCAATAGGATGAGAGCTGCTTAAATCCTATTGGCTGATCAAATCAAAAGGCCCTTTTTTAGTTTATTGTTAGATTAGTGTTTTTTTTTATTTTGGGGTGGCTTTTTTGTTTTTAAGGGGGTATTAGATTAGGAATAACTTTTTTTATTTTTTTGTAATCTTAGTTTTTTTATTTTAATGTAATGTTAGGTTTCTTTATTTTTGGGTAATGTTAGTTTGTTTTATAGTTATTCATGTTTTTTTTTTTTTTTTAGTTTTTAATAAATTGTTAATGTAGTTAGTATTTTGTTATTTTATGTAATTGTATTTTAATTGGGGTTAATTTAGCAGGTTAGGGGGCTTAGTTATTAGGTTAATACAATGAGGGATACTTATCAAGCCGTCAACCGCAAATACGTTGGAATTCCGCAGCGTAATTGTGGCAAGCTTGATTTCCCTTAGTTATCAAAGCCTACAGACCGACAAAAGTTGAAATCTGTGATGTAACATACGATCCGCCGGTCTCAGTCCGACACAGATCGATGCTTACGTCACTGCAGATGTTCCGAATACAAATTTGTCACTATCTGACTACTTTTGCTAATTATCAACTTTCTAACAGGTACGCTCGCCACTATTCCGGCCCAGCATACCTGGTTTTCAATCTGCTGCCCTGGAGGCGGCGGATGCCATAGGAATCAATGGGAGCCTGAAAGCAGCGAAAGCTCATATTCGATGCTGCCAGATATCCCATTGATTTCTATGGTAGAAAACAAATTACGTTTACACCTAACACCCTAATATAAGCCCTGAGTCTAAACACCCCTTATCTGCCGTCCCTACACCGCAGACACCTACATTATACTTATTAACCCCTAAACCTAACAACCCGCTAACTTTATATTAAATATTAACTCATCCCTATCTTATAATAAATTTAAACTTACCTTTAGAGTCTAACAGGTACGCTCGCCACTATTCCGGCCCAGCATACCTGGTTTTCAATCTGCTGCCCTGGAGGCGGCGGATGCCATAGGAATCAATGGGAGCCTGAAAGCAGCGAAAGCTCATATTCGATGCTGCCAGATATCCCATTGATTTCTATGGTAGAAAACAAATTACGTTTACACCTAACACCCTAATATAAGCCCTGAGTCTAAACACCCCTTATCTGCCGTCCCTACACCGCAGACACCTACATTATACTTATTAACCCCTAAACCTAACAACCCGCTAACTTTATATTAAATATTAACTCATCCCTATCTTATAATAAATTTAAACTTACCTTTAGAGTTAAATTAAACTATATTAAACTAATAATTAACCTACCCTAAATATTATACTAAAATTACTTTAAACTATATTAAACTAATAATTAATTTACCCTAACTGTTATACTAAAACTACATTAAACTACAAATGAGTTTTCGGGGTTAATAGGTTTAGTAAGTGCTAGTGATGTGGAAGGCCAGGGGTTTAGGGGTTAATACCTTTAGTTAATTGCGGTGGGGTCCGGGAGCGGCAGTTTAGGGGTTAATAACTTTATTAGAGTTGCGGTGGGCTCCGGGAGCGGCGGGATAGGGGTTAATAACTTTATTTAGTTGTGGCGGGGTCCGGGAGCGGCGGGATAGGGGTTAAATAAAACTGTGAAAAAGCTGAATAGCAGCGAGATCGATGACTGTTTAGTTAACAACAGTCCTCTGCTCATCGCCCTGTACTTGGTGCGCGGCTTTTTGACAACTTTTGATATGAATATGGAGAGCGTATTCAGGTCCGTGGCAGAAATGTTAGGCGATCTTAGGCAAGCGTATTGGTGCCGTTGAATGCAAGTAAGTTGACAGCTTGATAAGTAGGTCTCTTTGCGTTGTGGGGGGTTGGTGGATTAGGGGTTAATAGTTTTAATAGGTAGATTGCATTGTGGGGGGTTGGCGTTTTAGAGGTTTGCGTTGTGGGGGTTGGTGGTTTAGGTGTTAATAGGTTAATTGGGTAGTTTGCGTTGTTGGCGGTTGGCGATTTAGGTGTTAATATGTTTATTAGGTAGTTTTCGTTGTGGGGGATGGCGTATGAGAGGTTAATAGGTTTATATAGTAGTTTGCTTTGTATGGGGATTGCGGATTAGAGGTTAATAAATGTTATTAATAGTTGCGATGTTGGGGGGATGGCGGATTAGGGGTTAATAACTTTTATTAGTAGTTGTGATGTGGGGGGATGGCGGATCGGAGGGGGTTTCATGTGTTGGTTTAATTTTTTTTAACCGGTTTTGATTTTTACGTGGAATTTCAACTTTTTTTTTTTTTAAACTCACGCGCCACAAAATGCTATACTGGCGTAAGTCACTGGTGACTCCAGAAATGTGTATTTGCACTCATTTCTGAACCTCGCCAGTTTGTTCAACTTACGGCAGTATAGCATCTGCCGGCGCTGTTTATGTTATTCACCCAATGTGCGAGGTGAAGTTATATGCGACGTGGGTTTCAGCAGTTGCGCTGAAACTTACGCATCATATGTAATCTCGCCTATAGTTGCAAACACTGCTGCCGTAGTGTGCTAAACAGATGTGCATACTACTTAGCTCCTATGAGCCTACCTAGGTTTATTCTTTAACAAAATATACCCAAATGAATAAAACTATAATCTAATATGATGTGAGGGCTGGGGGGGGGGGTGGAATTAAATTGCATATTCTATGCAATTTAATTTCAGAACATATTATTTAAATAAAAGTTTCCAATTTACTTCAGCAAATTTTCTTCGTTCCAATGATATTCTATGTTGAAGAGATAGGTAGGCATCTGGAGCACTACAGGCCAGGAAAAATTGCTGCCATCTAGTGCTCTAGCAATGACATTCAGCAAAACTGTTGCCACATAATTTATTATACATTTTATAAATTTGATTTTGACTTTAATGTCCCTTTAAGCTTTCCCTACTACCTAAATACCAGCGCAGAACTACCATTGGTGCAGTAGGTGTGATGGTACCAGTGCCCACATCCTTGGGGGGACATTGAAGCCAGTCAGTACAAAGTTGTTTGCATAATGTGTACAATCCTAATGCAGGGGATCCTTTTATTAGTGTAGGTTGCAGATCTATCTATCCTTGAAATCATTATACAGAGTATAACATATATATATGTACCTGTGTGTGTGTGTGTATATATATATGTACCTGTGTGTGTGTGTGTGTGTGTATATATATATGTACCTGTGTGTGTGTATATATATATATGTACCTGTGTGTGTGTGTGTGTGTATATATATATATATATGTACCTGTGTGTGTGTATATATATATATGTACCTGTGTGTGTGTGTGTATATATATGTACCTGTGTGTGTGTGTGTATATATATATGTACCTGTGTGTGTGTGTGTATATATATATATGTACCTGTGTGTGTGTGTATATATATATGTACCTGTGTGTGTGTGTGTGTATATATATATATATGTACCTGTGTGTGTGTGTGTGTGTGTATATATATGTACCTGTGTGTGTATATATATATATATATATATATGTACCTGTGTGTGTGTGTGTGTGTATATATATGTACCTGTGTGTGTGTGTGTGTATATATATATGTACCTGTGTGTGTGTGTGTATATATATATGTACCTGTGTGTGTGTGTGTGTGTATATATATATGTACCTGTGTGTGTGTGTGTATATATATATATATATGTACCTGTGTGTGTGTGTATATATATATGTACCTGTGTGTGTGTGTGTATATATATATATATATATATATATGTACCTGTGTGTGTGTGTATATATATATATGTACCTGTGTGTGTGTATATATATATATGTACCTGTGTGTGTGTGTATATATATATATATATATATATATATGTACCTGTGTGTGTGTGTGTATATATATATATGTACCTGTGTGTGTGTGTATATATATATATATATATATATATATATGTGTTTATATGTGTATAGATGGCACCAATACACGATATCTGCAAAGCGCAATAAAACAAGGTACTCTTGAAGTGTAGATTTGAACCTTTGAAGCCCTTTCTACCTATTGAAAAGTCTTTCCTGCCTTTAGAGTATCAGTTTAGAAAACAATCAATGTTTTGGTTGCATGAATCAATTTGATGATTTTTTTGTTAACTTTTTCGTTAAATGGTTGCTCATTTATCTTTTTTTTAATGGAAGCAAAAAAAATCTTGAAGAATCTGTAATTTTTTTTACACTTGTCAAAAAATAAATGCGTGAACTATAGTTATTGAGCGCAAGGTGGGACAAGGCACCCAGAATGACGCCATAGAGAGACATTGTCCTGCAGGGCCTGCACAGCTATTGTCAGCGGCTTTAGAGAGACTATAAACTTGGCATCAGATAAAGAGCTGCTTGTATATATATATTTCTTGCAGTCTGTTAACGTGATTATCTTCAGGTCCTATGATATATGATCTGCCTGTCTGCATAATTCTGCAATCAGTAATTACTCTTATAATGTTTACATACATGATGTTTATATAGTTGGTTACATGTTTTCTGTTGTATAAGGTACACTTCAGGGGCCATAGCTTGTTTTTGTTTTGAGCCGGTACATTTTGAGCCCCCCTGCAGGAGTGAAGTCCATGGTATGCGGGTCTAGATGGCTCCCATGCTTCATATTAAACCCTGAACGTATGGTAGGCATTTCTCTCCATATACCCTAGACACCCATTAGCCATGCTAAATGCTGCGGTTCTATGGGTGTGTAAATCAATGTTTGAGCTAATGCATAATACAAGTGGAGCGAGGTCTGAGACATTCCAATACTTGTTTACCTGATTTGCTGGGCTACCTGCGGCCGGGGTAGCCTAGTAAAGATAACACATATGTACTGACATAGTTGTACTTTGGGGTATTCTATATGCACAACTACATTAACGTCTCCTAGACCACTTACATTAAGATAAACAATAGCAGTATAGAGATAGTTTTATCTATCTAAGTAACAACATAGTTATATACTTCCCCAGCTGGGAAAGCCATATTTATTCTATGCTACCATATAAGGGTAATCTAATACCATATATAAAGCGTAACTAGAAATCTCAGGGTCCAGGTGCAAGAATCTAAGAAGGCCCCCGCCCCAAAAAAAAGTGAATTTGATACATATCTTTTTTTTTTTTTTTTTTTTACATTTACCACAGAAAAAAAATGTGAATCAGATTACATGTCTGCAAAAGGAGGTACCCTGGGCCCACAGTTTGTGAGATGGTCTGACCCCCTATTACTGTATATAGTGACACTGTTTAACCCACCAGTACTGTATATAGTGAGTCAGTGACACAGTCTGTAATCTGCTGATGGCTGGCCTGACTCTACCCACCCCAGTACTTTATAAAGTGACCACAGTAGTATGTGACATGGTCCAGCCCCCCCATACTGTATATAGTGGTACTGTATAGCCTGACACTGTTTACCCCCCGCCCCCCCATGCTGTAGTAACAAGGTCTGTAATTTGCTGGTTACAATAAACAATGGGTAATTAAAATATAACACTTTATTAACAAATATGCAAAAAGGACATTACCATAGATAAATACTGTAGCCAATTAGAAGGTTTGGGTGTAGTTACTTCCAACCCCCTTGAGTGAGAATTAGCTAGTGCAGTATCGATCTATAATTAAAAAGATGCTATAAAAGGCTGTTTAGAAGCATGGTATAATCACTGCTTATATATAGCTATTGCGAAATCTGCATCCCCTGTAGTTTCGCTCCTGCCATCTGGAGTTTTCTGGCTTCTGCAACCATGGTCATATTTATATATGTGTGTAGATCTGGAGCTGCTTACCTACGATAATTAATCTGCTATCAAATAGACTTACCCCGGGAGGGTTACCTAAACACCATATATGAATAGCCTTAAGAGAACATCTTACATTTAAAAAGTTACACCACAGATCTCTAGGGCAATCTTAAAGGTACGTGTCTTATATAGGTCTCCCTGGAGTTTAGTGAACATTCTGGTACACTGGCCTCTATCTGGTCTCAAAATTCTGACCCTTCTGCAACCAGGTTCTTCCTAAATATTAGTCTGTCCCCCCAAAATTTGTTTTGGTTTATTTGATAAACATAGGAACGTAGATTCAATGGAACCTTCCCTTTCACTTTTTAAATGAAGTATTCTGTCTTTAAGAAGCATATATTTGTACCAAGTACTCTAGGTAGGTTGATAGCATGCGGCATATGAACAATACAATGACCAATAGGGATATTGTTTTTCTGAGGCTGACAATACATTTCTTAGGTGCGATAATATGGTTGTTTCTACTAAAATGTTCCCACAGTATATATTTTGTATTCATTGGACGGGATATTAATCTTGTCTACTACAAATTACTAATCAGAGACAGTCGCTCTTTCATGTGTTCTCATGCCACCAGATAATTGTACCTCTTAACATTAATCTTGTACTTAATATTACCCCTCCCTTATGTTTGATTGTACTATACACTCTTTATTCTAGGTGTATATGATACAAATAAGCTTAATATGTTTCAATAGTGCTTAAAAAGATTCATAAGGGATCTTATATTATAGAAACCCTCCTGCTATTCTGTGTAATGGACGCGCTATAGGTCCATCAGCAGCTAAGGAGGTGAAAAACTGAGGATGAACGTTGATATTTCTTTCATGTAATTGGCAAGAGTCCATGAGCTAGTGACATATGGGATATACAATCCTACCAGGAGGGGCAAAGTTTTCCAAACCTCAAAATGCCTATAAATACACCCCTCACCACACCCACAATTCAGTTTTACAAACTTTGCCTCCTATGGAGGTGGTGAAGTAAGTTTGTGCTAAGATTTCTACGTTGATATGCGCTTCTCAGCATTGTTGAAGCACGATTCCTCTCAGAGTACAGCGAATGTCAGAGGGACGTGAAGGGAGTATCACTTATTTGAATACGATGATTTCCCTAACGGGGGTCTATTTCATAGGTTCTCTGTTATCGGTCGTAGAGATTCATCTCCTACCTCCCTTTTCAGATCGACGATATACTCTCAATTTACCATTACCTCTACTAATAACTGTTAGTACTGGTTTGGCTATCTGCTATATGTGGATAGGTGTCTTTTGGTAAGTATGTTTTCATTACTTAAGACACTCTCAGCTATGGTTTGGCACTTTATGCATTTATATAAAGTTCTAAATATATGTATTGTACTTATATTTGCCATGAGTCAGGTTCATGTATTTCCTTCTGCAGACTGTCAGTTTCATATTTGGGAATGTAAACATTTTTAAGAAATGTATTTCTTACCTGGGGTTTAGTCTTTTTTCAATTGACTACTTCTTGCAATTGCGGGTATTAGGCCCGCGGGTGCGTCAAATGCTAAACTTTATTGCGTCATTCTTGGCCCGAAAAAAATTTTGGCGCGAAAAAGTACGCTTATGACGCAACTTCGTAATTTCCGGCGTCATACGTGATGCCGAGAACTTTCACATGGCGGCGTCATTAGTGACGCAAGTGTGTCATTTCCGGTCATTTTTGGTGCCAAAAAGAGTTTACGTTACGTTGTGCGTCATACTTGGCGCCAAACTTTTTTCATTATTTCAATACCCCTTGTTTGTTTGCCTTTTGCTTTCAGAGGCCTATGCTATTGCATTTTTTTTCCATTCCTGAAACTGTCATATAAGGAAATAAATAATTTTGCTTTATATGTTGTTTTTTCTCTTACATTGTGCAAAATGTCCCATTCTGATCCTGTCTCAGAAGTTTCTCCTGGAACATTGCTGCCTGACATCGGTTTTACCAAAGCTAAGTGCATTTGTTGTAAAATTGTAGAAATTATTCCACCGAA
This sequence comes from Bombina bombina, assembly GCF_027579735.1. Taxonomy (NCBI): domain Eukaryota; kingdom Metazoa; phylum Chordata; class Amphibia; order Anura; family Bombinatoridae; genus Bombina; species Bombina bombina. Next base: position 1,154,481,904 of record NC_069501.1, on the reverse strand, counting down.
TGTCATTTGTAATAGTTGTCATGATAAACTTTTACATGCAGTTAGTGTTTCCATCAGTAATAGTACATTGCCAGTTGCAGTTCCTTCAACTTCTAATGTGCATGATATACCTGTACATTTTAAAGAATTTGTTTCTGATTCTATTCTGAAGGCTTTGTCTGCATTTCCACCTTCTAATAAACGTAAAAGGTCTTTTAAAACTTCTCATTTAGCTGATGAAATTTCAAATGACCAACAACATAATAATTTATCCTCTTCTGATGAGGATCTATCTGAAACAGAAGATCCTTCCTCAGACATTGACACTGACAAATCTACTTATTTATTTAAAATAGAGTATATGCATTCTTTATTAAAAGAAGTGTTAATTACTTTGGATGGATATTGAGGTAACCAGTCCTATTGACATTCAAAAGTGCTGGTTAGTGAAGTTCTGTATCTTCACACTGCCGCCATCCAGGGACGCCATCCAGGGCCGGATTGGGCAGTCGGGATACCGGGAAAAATCCCGGTGGGCCGCCGGCCGGCAGCTCAGCTGGGCTGGCTGCTGCTGTGTATAAATTCTATTTTTGCAATTGTAGCTTTGCTCGCTAAATTTGCGATATTGCGGCCACCGACAGGTAATCAGTCCCTGCTGTTACACTGACTTAGTCCCCACTTAGGCTGCAGCAGCACACTGTGTAGTAAAATTGTTATTAAACTTATTTATAAGTTACATTAACCCCCTCTCCGCTGCCTCCGCAAGTTAATTAACCGGCCGCCGGTGCTAACCCTAAGACCTTAGCCCTTACCGATATAAGCAAAGCCAGCCCTTAGCCAAATTATAGAGCAAATCTAGTCTAACTTAGTATCATCATAATTTCACTCAGACAGTGACTGATTCTCTCACACAGTCACAGGCTCAGTCTCAGTCTGTCTGTCACAGCAGTGTGTGTCACTCACTGAGGACCAGGGCCTGGGCCACACTGGCTGGGCCGCCAGGGAGAGGGTGGAGGAGCCGGAGGACTCAGGATTCAGGAATCCTCATATGTGGGCCGGTTCAGGTGGGGCGGGCCGGCGGCTTGTGATGTCCCGACAAGTCGACAAGTGCTGTGTGAGTTGACTTACTGATGCTCTCACGTCTCACGTCATCACGTGACATAGTGGAGGGAGCCTCAGCCTAGGAGCGGCTGCGTTGCAGAGTCACTGAGCACTGAGCTCAAGCAGGCCATGTGGGGTCACGTGTGACACTGGACAGTGGGAGCAGCAGGGAGGGACACTGTGACTAAACTGAAGAGATGGCGGCAACTTGGGCAGCAGGCAAGCAGAGGCAACAGGCACAGCATTCGGTTCAAGTAGTCTGAAGATCATCATGTATGTAGTTTAATTTTTTTTTATTATTATTGTGTTAAGTAGTCCAGTAGAAGACATACTGACCGTGTCAAAATATTGCAGACTGTTTTATATAAGCATGGCATCTACACTTCATTCAGATATTAATTATGGTGGAGATATAAATTTATTCATAGTGGTTTTTACTTGGAGCATTTTTGCAAAAGCAGGTGTTGGGCTAAATTCTCTAGATAATCTAGAGAATGTAGTAGCCCAACACTTGCTTTTGCAAAAATGCTTCAAGTAAAAACACTATGAATAAATTTATATCTCCACCACAATGAATATATGTAATATGCATGAAGTGTAGATGCCTTGCTATATAAAACAGTCTGACATATTTTATTGTATTTGTCATAGCAGCTTCTCAATAATTTACTCCTCAGGCCAGGGGACTGCATGCTATTATGAAACTGAAGGTTCCTCAGAATAGCTTGTTTGAGAGAAGTCATATTTGAGTGAATGGATGGCTGACTGTATAAATCTAGCTAGCAATTCCACCTAGTACCTCTTCCACAGGAGAAATAGTGGATATATTCATATATTTTGAGATTATATATATATTACATATATTCATTATGGTGGAGATATATTTATTCATAGTGTTTTTACTTGGAGCAATTTTGCAAAAGCAGGTGTTGGGCTCAGGGCCAGACTGTATATCACTATCATTAAAATATATTATGGTTGCATATCACTATATATGTATATCACTGTATATCACTATCATTAAAATACATTTTGTTTGTATATCACTATTTGTGTATATCACTGTATATCACTATCATTAAAATACATTATAGTTGTATATCACTATATATGTTAAAATACATTATAGTTGGTATTTAGTGTATTGTTATACCTAGGTTACAATACTACTTTTTATAAAAAACACTTTCATATCCACCGTATTGTTCAATTAAGTGATTTCAGAATGTTAAGTTGTATTTTATCCAAATAATACATTCTTTGCTGTTTAGTGCACTTATACTGAGTCTGCAGCATTATTTCTGGAAAGTTTCAAAATTTGTATGAGCTGGGCTGAAGGTGTCGTGGCTGGGCTGGAGGGGTCGTGGCTGGGCTGGAGGGGCATGGCTGGGCCGGTCTATACAAATTTCCAGGGCTGGTCTGATTTCCCAGTCCAGCCCTGCCGCCATCATGGAGTTTAAGTATTCTTGTACGCTGTGACAGAAGTAGTGCACATATGGTTTTCTTCTTGACAATTTGTATCATGCACTTCAGTTTAGCATGCAATACAGAGCAGGAGCTGTATATTTTTACATCAATATTATTCCTGAAGGCTTTTTTTTTATTTATTATGTAACTGTTCAACAAATTAAAGTGATGGTAAATTTTCCTCTTTGTATAAAGAGATACGGAATGTTAGCAATAATTTAGATGGAGTTTAATTCATTAGTTGTAATGAAGATGCACTTTAACTTATTTTTTAATATAGCAATGAAATTCTAATACCTATTTTTTTGTGAGCTAATGGGTTCAACTGTTCTCCAATCGGTGCTCTAGCCATACGGCACTGAAACATATTTTGTTCCGTAGCCAGAGTGCCGAATGGAGAACAGTTGAGCCCATTAGCTCACAAAAAAATTAGTTTTGGTTGGCTGGAGAGTGAGGTATTAGAATTTAAACGCTATATTAGAAAATAAGTTATAGCACTGCACATCTTCATTACAACTGATTAATTAAACTCCATCTAAAATATCACTAACATTCCGGATCTGTTTATACAAAGGGGAAAGTTTACCATCACTTTTAAGTTTAAAAAATTAAAAATCAATAATAATAATAATCCCTTTACACTAGTAAAAAATAGCCACATTTATAAACCAGCAAACACTCATACTATTTATTACAAGTGCATTCAATTAAAGAGATATGAAACCCCACATTTTTCTTTCATGATTCAGATATATCATGTGATTTTAAGCAACTTTTTTCATTTTTTTTCTTTGTTCTCTTGGTATCTTTTGTTGAAAAGCAGGGACATAAGCTCATGAGCCTTCCCATGTCTGGAGTACTATTTAGCAGCAGTTTTCTATTTGAAAGAGCACTAGATGGAAGTACTATTTCATGTCATGTAGTGCTCCAGATGCCATACCTAGGTATCTCTTCATCAAAGAATATCATGGGAATGAAGCAAATTTGATAATAGAAGTAAATTGGAAACATTTTAAAAATGTTATGCTCTGTTTGAATTACAAAATAAAAAATGTGGGTTTCATATCCCCTTAAATAAACTACTCCTCTATTGATAGATCTAATTGTATCCTTGATGACAAATTATTCTGTAGTACCACCTTATAAGGTAATCCGTGTCTTCTTACTACTAAAGGCTGAACCTGTAATCAGCACATTTACTGACAGCATCTCTGCAGACCCTTCATATTACTTCTGCTCTTGTTATTGTTCTTTTTGCACAGATCTTCTTTATTGTTGAGCAGAGAATATAGACTTTGTTGTTTTTTTTCTGTAGACCCTGTGTTAATTCCCAAGCTTTTTTTTTTTTTTTAAATCACGACTGTGTAGAAAAATGTGTTAAGCCTCCAAGATTATTTTCTCAAACATCCTTACAGAAGAGAAAAGAAGATTAGCCTGGGCTGACATGGTAAAGTGGCTTAGAGAAGGGAGAGCAGCAATGCTGAAATTAAAATTGATTGCTGGCTATAAGCTACGGCAAGTACTGAAGTGCAGTAGGAGACCACTGGATTCATTCAAGAGAATAAATATGTGATGAAAATGGCAGAATCTCTAGACTATGTGCTTATAATTACTTTTTGCCTAAAATAAATCCACCTACCCTCCCCATCTATTTGTTTTGCATTAAAGGGACACTAAACCCAATTTTTTTCTTCTTTCATGATTCAGATAAAAAAGCAGGAATGTAAAGCTTAGGAGCCAGTCCATTTTAGGTTTAGCACCCTGGATAGCGCTTGCTTATGGGTGGCTACACTTAGCTACCAATAAGCAAGCGTAACCCAGGTTCTGAACCAAAAAATGGGCCGTCTCCTAAGCTTTACATCCCTACCTTTAAAATAAAGGATAGCAAGGGAACAAAGAAAAATTGATAATAGGAGTAAATTAGAAAGTTGCTTAAAATTGCACACTCTACCTGAATCATAAAAGAAAAAAAATTGGGTTTAGTGTCCCTTTACGTCGAAATAAAAGAGCACTATTTCAACTTGCTTAAAATATTGTTAATGAAAGGGTTAAATTAAAACTTTGATTTTGGGATACAACTGACAGAGAGGCTCACCCCAGCTTTACTGCAGGAGAGCGATAATCCCCACAAGCATAAAAAGCATAATTACTTCACTCAACATTACTTATTGTATAAAAACCCACATGTGTCTGTAGGAGTATGAATATGCTTTAACGCAATCAGCATCACAACATGAGTCAGAAATACTTTTAAAGGGAAGTTGTAGTCAATTTTTGACAGTTCCTGACCTGCTGCTGGCTAAACTCACATGCAGGCTTCCAGCAGCAGCTTGAGATGCATACTGATCGCAGCATTCATCTCATGAACAGAGGCAACCCACTGACACCCTGTTAAGGGGTTAATAAGACAACTTTTTCTTAAAGGGACAGTCTACACCAGAATTTTTATTGTTTTAAAAGATAGATAATCCCTTTATTACCCATTCCCGGTTTTGCATAACCAACACAGTTATATTAATATACTTTTAACCTCTGTGATTATCTTGTATCTAAGCCTCTGCAAACTGCCCCTTTATTTCAGTTCTTTTGACAGACTTGCAGTTTAGCCAATCAGTGCCTGCTCCCAGATAACTTCACCTCCACGAGCACAGTGTTATCAATATGAAATACAAGAACTAACACCCTCTAGTGGAGAAAAACTGTTACAATGCATTCTGAAAAGAGGTGGCCTTCAAGGTCTAAGAAATTAGCATATGAACCTCCTAGGTTAAGCTTTCAACTAAGAATACCAAGAGAACAAAGCAAAATTGGTGATAAAAGTAAATTGGAAAATTGTTTAAAATGACATGCTCTGTCGGAATCATAAAAGTTTATTTTGGCCTAGACTGTCCTTTTAAATCAGTGGATATGCAATTTAGTATACTCTAGAAAATATCTTTCAAAGTTGCAAGGTCTGTGTTAAAGGGACGTTTTACTCAAAAACTTTCTGTTGTGTATGAAAGAGAAGCCGATAAACATGGGAAAGCGTATTTTTGCATGAAAAGAAGCTTAAAGGGACAATTTATTTAGGCAACTAGCTGGTAAGGGTTCATTGTATTCTAAGCAGCTGAATGAACATCCTTTTAAATGGGCTGGGCTCTCTCTCACTCCCCAATGGGAATTAGATTTTTGTTGCCACTTCCTTTTTATTTTGCTGTTCAATAGAAAATACAGCAGTATTCATATTTTCAGGATAGATTGTGATTTCAACAGGCAAATGTGGCTATTTCAAATCACAAAATAATGGTAAACAGCTATTTGTAAACAACACCAACAGTTAGCATAGATCACTGGGGACATATTAACCCTTTCATGACTAATTGAAATTCCATGATTGTGCACGCGATTGCTAGATTTCAATGATGGGATCGGGTCAGGGGGGCGTCCCTATGAAGCTAGGCATGCCCTCCAGACTGTGATCACATCCTGGAAGCGCCATTGGCTTCAGGACAGCCAAACGGCTAGGACGTTCTATTCCGTCCTAACAGCGCTAAAGCCATGTGCGGTTAGTACGGAATAAAACGTCAGAACAGCCTTAAAAGATTAAGGGCTAGATTACAAGTAGAGTGCTAATTTATCACACACCTGTAAATGGTCAAATTTGCCCGTTTACGGGCGCACGATAAATAACCAGCCATTACATATAGCGCTGCGGAATCTGTTGGCGCTCTACAAATAACCAATAATAATAATACAAGTGTCTGGTTATTGCTACCGCAAGCTCGCAGTAGCAATTGGCGCTCAGAAAATTAACCAGAGGTCAGACCTTTGGTTAATTTTCAAAATAACCACCAATTGCCCCCAAACTAAAGAATGTTCGTCTAGATTACGAGTTGTGCGTTAGGGTTAAAAAGCAGCGTTGGCCCTTCCTAACGCTGCTTTTTAACGCCCGCTGGTATTACGAGTCTTGCAGGTACAGGTGTACTGCTCACTCTTTTGGCCATACTCGGAAATACCTCAAATCCACTTACGTCAATTGCATATCCTATATTTTCAATGGGACTTGAATTGCGCCGGTTTTACGAGTCTGCCAAAAAGTGAGCGGTAGACCCCCTCCTGTCAAGCCAGGTACCGCATTTTAAAGTCAGTAGTTAAGAGTTTTACACTACAACGCCGTAGCATAAAACTCTTAATTAAAGTGCTAAAAAGTACACTAACACCCATAAACTACCTATTAACCCCTAAACCTAGGCCCCCCACATAGCAAACACTAAAATAAAAATTTTAACACCTAATCTGCCGAACCGGACAACTATAAATAATAAAATTATAACTAATTACACCTTCTCTAATCCCCCTAACAAAATAAAAAAGCCCCCCAAAATAAAAAAAGCCCTACCCTACACTAAATTACAAATAGCCCTTAAAAGGGCCTTTTGCGGGGCATTGCCCCAAAGTAATCAGCTCTTTTAACTGTAAAAAAAAGTACAAATACCCCCCCAACATTAAAACCCACCACCCACACAACCAACCCTACTCTAAAACCCACGCAATCCCGTCTTAAAAAAACATAACACTAACCCCTTGAAGATCACCCTACCGTGAGACGTCTTCACCCAACCGGGCAGAAGTGGTCCTCCAGACGGGCAGAAGTCTTCATCCAAGCCGGGCAGAAGAGGTCCTCCAGACGGGCAGAAGTCTTCAACCAGACGGCATCTTCTATATTCATCCATCCGGCGCGGAGCGGGTCCATCTTCAAGACATCCGACGAGGAGCATCCTCTTCTGACGACGTCTTCTTACTAAATGACGGTACCTTTAAGTGACGTCATCCAAGATGGCGTCCCTTCAATTCCAATTGGCTGATAGAATTCTATCAGCCAATCGGAATTAAGGTAGAAAAAATCCTATTGGCTGATGCAATCAGCCAATAGGATTGAACTCGCATTCTATTGGCTGATTGGAACAGCCAATAGAATGCCAGCTTAATCCTATTGGCTGATTGGATCAGCCAATAGGATTTTTTCTACCTTAATTCCGATTGGCTGATAGAATGGATGGATGAAGATAGAAGATGTCGTCTGGATGAAGACTTCTGCACGTCTGGAGGACCTCTTCTGCCTGGCTTGGATGAAGACTTCTACCCGTCTGGAGGACCACTTCTGCCCGGTTGGGTGAAGACGTCTCACGGTAGGGTGATCTTGAAATGGTTAGTGTTAGGTTTTTTTAAGGGGGGATTGGGTGAGTTTTAGAGTAGGGTTGGTTTATTGTTAGGGGGATTAGAGTAGGTGTAATTAGTTTAAAAATCTTGTAATTATTTTATTATTTTCTGTAATTTAGTGGGGGGGGGTTCGTACTTTAGATAATTTTGTTTAATTGTAATTAATTGTATTTAATTTAGTTAATTTATTTAATTATAGTGAAGTGTTAGGTGTTAGTGCAACTTAGGTTAAGTTTTATTTTATAGGTAAATTTGTCTTTATTTTAACTAAGTAGTTATTAAATAGTTAATAACTATTTAAATACTATTGTACCTAGTTAAAATAAATACAAAGTTGCCTGTAAAATAAAAATAAACCCGAATAAGTGTAATATTAGTGGTGTTTAGACTCGGGGTTCATGTTAGGGTGTTAGGTGTAGACATAACTTTTATTTCCCCCATTGATTCCTATGGGGAAATCGTGCACAAGCACGTTTTACCAGCTCACCGCTAACGTAAGCAGCGCTGGTATTGAGGTGAGATGTGGAGCAAAATTTTGCTCTTCGCTCACTTTTTTTGCGGTTAACGCCGGGTTTCTAAAAACCCGCAATACCAGCGCTGTCTGTAAGTGAGCGGTGAGCTCTCGTTAGCACCGCAACCACTCCTAACACAAAACTCGTAATCTAGGTGAATGCTTTTTTAAAAAATAACTGCAAAAAGCAGTTATGAGGGGTTAAAGTTGGCGGTTGTGGGGTGTTAGGAAAAAAAATGGCACTGAAAAGTGCCTTTACATAGCGGTCAATGGGAACTGTGTGTTCCCTGTAAATATATATGTATATGCTTATATACATATACATTTTTTATGTGTTAATATGTGTATATACACATATAAACACATAAATATATTTGTATATATACATTTACAGTCTGCTGCCCATCGCTGAGTGACTTACCCCCTTCGCTGTGCTAGTTGGAGCCATTGGAGCATATGGAAGCGCTCTCTCGTGAGTGCATAGCCTCTGTACAATGTGAACGCGACCTCACATGCGCTGATATTACTAAGTGGAACACAAATATCGCTTTCGCAGAAGCAATATTTTGCACTCCACTTATAATCTGGCTCTTAATAGGAGAACATTTTACAGTACTGTGTCCCTTTAACCTTGCAAGATGCTACATACACACACATTATAATGCAAATGATAAAGTTTATAGGATCATACTAGCAAAAGATTGTGTTAAAAAACAATTATGGAGATTGCTATCTAAAATCTTCTTTTCTAATGTATTTTTTTTCAGCTACTACAATCTGCAGTGACAGTTCATCCGGATGCAATAGAAAAAACTATAGAAGACATAATCACTTTGAAAAAAGTTAACGTTGACACAAATCCACAGTAAGCTTTTTTCAATGTAATATATTATTTATCTGCTCTGTCAAATACTTGCATAGCATTTGTGCTTTTGGTTTGGCACTTTATATTCTTTCTAGATTGTATGTTACAATTTGTTTTGTAAGGATAGAAAAATATATTTTTTAAGGTTATTGATCAAGGAAGGTTTGAATATGAGTGTGTTAATTGCATATGGTAATTCAAAGGGACATGAAACCCAAAATTTTTCTTTCATGATTCAGAAAGAACATGTAATTTTAAAAAACATTCCAATTTACTTCTGTTATCGAATTGGCTTTATGCTCTTAGTATTCTTAGTTAAAAAGCTTACCTAAATAAGCTCAATATCAGCAATGCATTACTGGGAGCCAGCTGCTGATTGGTGGCTGCACAAAATGTTTCTTTCCTTCTTAATATAAGTCCCTGGGGTCCATTTATCATTGTGCGGACGGACATGATCTGCTATAGCGAACCATGTCCGCCGCACATCGATAAATGCCGACAGCGTATCATTGCACCAGCAGTTCTTGTGATCTTCTCATGGTGTCCAGCATGGACATAATTCCCTTTGCCAGGTTCCATCTCACACCGTTACAACTGTGCATGCTGAGACAGTGGAATGGCGATCATTCGGATCTGTCTCAACAGATTTCCCTGGACAACAGGTCGAGAGAATCGCTCTTTTGGTGTCTCTGTCCAGATCATCTGTCCCGAGGGACATCCTTACTAAGTTTATCCTGGGAGATTGTGACTACGGACATGAGTCTATCAGTATGGGGAGCTGTTTGGGGTGCCAAGAAGGCACAGGGCCTGTGGTCCCAGGAGGAACGCTCCCTCCCAATCAACATTCTGGAACTTCAAGCAATCTTCAATGCTCTGAAGGCTTGGCCTCTTCTGGGTTCGTCCCAGAACAATAAAACCTTGGTGGCTTACATCAACCATCAGGGGGGAATGAGAAGCTCCCTAGCAATGAGGGAAGTTTCTCGGATTCTGGAGTGGGCAGAGGCCCACAGCTGTTCACTGTCAGCAATGCACATTCCGGGTGTGGACAACTGGGAAGCAGATTTTCTCAGCAGACAGTCCTTTCATCCAGGGGAATGGTCTCTCCATCCCGAAGTGTTTGTGGAGATATGCAGCAGGTGGGGGACGCCGGAGATAGATCTCATGGCGTCTCGTCTCAATACCAAGCTACCCAGATGTGGGTCGAGGTTCAGGGATCCTCAGGCGGAGCTAATAGATGCATTAGCCGTGCCTTGGAGGTTCAGTCTAATCTACATTTTCCCGCCAGTGATACTGATTGCTCCATCATGGCCGCAAAGGATGTGGTTTGCGGATCTGGTGGGGATGTCATCTTTTCCTCCATAGAAATTACCTTGTCGCAGGGATCTGCTGGAACAAGGTCCTTTTGTTCATCAAAATCTAGATTCTCTGAGGCTCACTGCATGGATATTGAACGCTTAGTCCTAGCCAAGAGAGGTTTTTCTGAGAGAGTTATTGATACTCTCATTTAAGCTCATAAGCAGGTTACTCATCGAATCTATCATAAGATCTGGAGAACCTATTTATTCTGGTGTGAAGTGCGTGGATTTCCCTGGTATAAGGTTAAGATTGCCAGGATTCTACCATTTCTCCAGGATGGACTGGAGAAGGGTCTTTCTGCCAGTTCCCTGAGGGGACAGATTTCGGCCCTGTCTGAATTACTGCACAAGAGGCTCTCGGAGATTCCAGATGTACAGTATTTTGTTAAGGCTCTGATTAGGATCAGACCTGTGTTCGGATCTAAGGCTCCTCCTTGGAGTCTGAATCTTGTTCTTAAAGTTTTGCAGCAGGCTCTGTTTGAGCCTATGCATGAAAACATAATTTATGCCTACCTGATAAATTTATTTCTCTAGTAGTGTATCCAGTCCACGGATCATCCATTACTTGTGGGATATTCTCCTTCCCAACAGGAAGTTGCAAGAGGATCACCCACAGCAGAGCTGCTATATAGCTCTTCCCCTAACTGCCATATCCAGTCATTCGACTGAAACAAGCCGAGAAAGGAGAAACCATAGGGTGCAGTGGTGACTGTAGTTTAATTAAAATTTAGACCTGCCTTAAAAGGACAGGGCGGGCCGTGGACTGGATACACTACAAGAGAAATAAATTTATCAGGTAAGCATAAATTATGTTTTCTCTTGTTAAGTGTATCCAGTCCACGGATCATCCATTACTTGTGGGATACCAATACCAAAGCTAAAGTACACGGATGATGGGAGGGACAAGGCAGGTACTTAAACGGAAGGGACCACTGCCTGTAGAACCTTTCTCCCAAAAATAGCCTCCGAAGAAGCAAAAGTATCAAATTTGTAAAATTTTGAAAAGGTATGAAGCGAAGACCAAGTCGCCGCTTTGCAAATCTTTTCAACAGAAGCCTCATTTTTAAAGGCCCAGGTGGAAGCCACAGCTCTAGTAGAATGAGCTGTAATTCTTTCAGGGGGCTGCTGTCCAGCAGTCTTGTAGGCTAAGCGTATTTTGCTCCGAAGTCAAAAAGAAAGAGAGGTTGCCGAAGCCTTTTGACCTCTCCTCTGTCCAGAGTAAATGACAAACAAGGAAGATGTTTGACGAAACTCCTTAGTCGCTTGTAAGTAAAACTTTAAAGCACGGACTACGTCTAGATTATGTAACAGACGTTCCTTTTTTGAAGAAGGATTAGGACACAATGATGGAACAACAATCTCTTGATTGATATTCTTGTTAGAAACTACCTTAGGTAAAAACCCAGGTTTTGTACGCAGAACTACTTTATCTGTATGGAAAATCAGATAAGGAGAATCACATTGTAAGGCCGAGAACTCAGACACTACGAGCCGAGGAAATAGCCATCAAAAACAGAACTTTCCAAGATAAAAGTTTGATATCAATGGAATGAAGGGGTTCAAACGGAACTCCTTGAAGAACTTTAAGAACCAAGTTTAAGCTCCATGGGGGAGCAACAGGTTTAAACACAGGCTTAATTCTAACCAAAGCCTGACAAAATGCCTGAACGTCTGGAACCTCTGCCAGACGCTTGTGCAAAAGAATAGACAGAGCAGAAATCTGTCCCTTTAAAGAACTAGCTGATAGTCCTTTTTCCAAACCCTCTTGGAGAAAAGACAATATCCTAGGAATCCTAACCTTACCCCATGAGTAATTCTTAGATTCACACCAATAAAGATATTTGCGCCATATCTTATGGTATATTTTCCTGGTGACAGGCTTTCATGCCTGTATTAAAAGGTATCAATGACTGACTCTGAGAAGCCACGCTTTGATAATATCAAGCGTTCAATCTCCAGGCAGTCAGCCTCAGAGAAATTAGATTTGGATGATTGAAAGGACCTTGTATTAGAAGGTCCTGTCTCAAAGGCAGAGTCCAAGGTGGAAAGGATGACATGTCCACTAGGTCTGCATACCAGGTCCTGCGTGGCCATGCAGGCGCTATCAAGATCACTGATGCTCTCTCCTGTTTGATTTTGGCAATCAGTCGAGGGAGCAGAGGAAACGGTGGAAACACATAAGCCAGGTTGAAGAACCAAGGCGCTGCTAGAGCATCTATCAGTGTCGCTTCTGGGTCCCTGGACCTGGATCCGTAACAAGGAAGCTTGGCGTTCTGCCGAGACGACATGAGATACAGTTCTGGTTTGCCCCAACGATGAACCAATTGAGCAAACACCTCCGGATGGAGTTCCCACTCCCCCGGATGAAAAGTCTGACGACTTAGAAAATCCGCCTCCCAGTTCTCTACACCTGGGATATGGATCGCTGATAGGTGGCAGGAGTGAGTCTCCGCCCAGCGAATTATCTTGGATACTTCTAACATCGCTAGGGAGCTTCTGGTCCCCCTTGATGATTGATGTAAGCCACAGTCGTGATGTTGTCCGACTGAAATCTGATGAACCTCAGTGTTGCTAACTGAGGCCAAGCTAGAAGAGCATTGAATATTGCTCTTAACTCCAGAATATTTATTGGGAGGAGTTTCTCCTCCTGAGTTCACAATCCCTGAGCCTTCAGGGAATTCCAGACTGCACCCCAACCTAGAAGGCTGGCATCTGTTGTTACAATTGTCCAATATGGCCTGTGAATGGTCATACCCTTGGACAGATGGACCCGAGATAGCCACCAGAGAAGAGAATCTCTGGTCTCTTGATCCAGATTTAGTAGAGGGGAGAAATCTGTGTAATACCCATTCCACTGACTTAGCACGCATGATTGCAGCGGTCTGAGATGTAGGCGCGCAAATGGCACTATGTCCATCGCCGCTACCATTAAGCCGATCACTTCCATGCACTGAGCCACTGACGGGCGCGGAATCGAATGAAGAACACGGCAGGAATTTAGAAGCTTTGATAACCTGGACTCCGTCAGGTAAATTTTCATTTCTACAGAATCTATCAGAGTTCCTAGGAAGGACACTCTTGTGAGGGGTGATAGAGAACTCTTTTCCTCGTTCACTTTCCACCCATGCGACCTCAGAAATGCCAATACTATGTGCGTATGAGATTTGGCAATTTGGAAATTTGACGCCTGTATCAGGATGTCGTCTAGATAAGGGGCCACTGATATGCCCCGTGGTCTTAGGACCGCCAGAAGGGACCCCAGAACCTTTGTAAAAATTCTTGGGGCTGTAGCTAACCCGAAGGGAAGAGCCCCAAACTGGTAATGCCTGTCTAGAAAGGCAAACCTTAGGAACCGATGATGGTCTTTGTGAATCGGTATGTGAAGGTAAGCATCCTTCAAATCCACTGTGGTCATGAACTGACCCTCCTGGATAATAGGTAGGATGGTCCGAATAGTTTCCATTTTGAACGATGGAACTCTGAGGAACTTGTTTAAGATCTTTAGATCCAAAATTGGTCTGAAGGTTCCCTCTTTTTTGGGAACCACAAACAGATTTGAATAAAATCCCTGTCCCTGTTTCGTCTGTGGAACTGGATGGATCACTCCCATTACTAGGAGGTCTTGCACACAGCGTAAGAATGCCTCTTTCTTTATCTGGTTTACAGATAACCTCGAAAGGTGAAATCTCCCTTGTGGGGGGGAAGCTTTGAAGTCCAGAAGATATCCCTGAGATATGATCTCCAACGCCCAGGGATCCTGAACATCTCTTGCCCACGCTTGGGCGAAGAGAGAAAGTCTGCCCCCTACTAGATCCGTTACCGGATAGGGGGTCGTTCCTTCATGCTGTTTTAGAGGCAGCAGCAGGCTTTCTGGCCTGCTTGCCTTTGTTCCAAGCCTGGTTAGATTTCCAGGCCGGCTTGAGCAAACGTTCCCTCTTGTTTTGAAGCAGAGGAAGTTGATGCTGCACTTGCCTTGTAGTTTCGAAAGGCACGAAAATTAGACTGTTTGGCCCTTGATTTGGCCCTGTCCAGTAATGTCAGCAATAATTTCCTTCAAAACAGGCCCGAATAGGGTCTGCCCCTTGAAAGGAATGTTAAGTAATTTAGACTTTGAAGTCACGTCAGCTGACCAGGATTTAAGCCATAGCGCCCTACGCGCCTGGATGGCGAATCCAGAAAGCCGTTAGTTTAGTCAAATGAACAATGGCATCAGAAACAAAAGAATTAGCTAGCTTAAGTGTTCTAAGCTTGTCAAGTATTTCAGTCAATGGAGTAGCTGTCTGAAAGGCCTATTCCAGAGACTCAAACCAGAACGCCGCAGCAGCAGTGACAGGCGCAATGCATGCAAGGGGCTGCAGGATAAAACCTTGTTGAATAAACATTTTCTTAAGGTAACCTTCTAATTTTTTATCCATTGGATCTGAAAAAGCACAACTGTCCTCGACAGGGATAGTGGTACGCTTTGCTAAAGTAGAAACTGCTCTCTCCACCTTAGGGACCGTCTGCCATAGGTCCCGTGTGGTGGCGTCTATTGGAAACATCTTTCTAAAAATGGGAGGGGGGGAAAACGGCACACCGGGTCTGTCCCACTCCTTATTAATAATTTCTGTAAACCTTTTAGGTATAGGAAAAACGTCAGTACACACCGGCACTGCATAGTATTTATCCAGTCTACACAATTTCTCTGGCACTGCAATTGTGTCACAGTCATTCAGAGCAGCTAAAACCTCTCCAAGCAACACCCGGAGGTTCTCAAGCTTAAATTTAAAAGTAGACATATCTGAATCAGGTTTCCCCGAGTCAGAGACGTCATCCACAGATTGAAGCTCTCCTTCCTCAGCTTCTGCATATTGTGACGCAGTATCAGACATGGGCCTTAAAACATCCGCGCGCTCTGTATTACGTCTAACCCCAGAGCTATCGCGCTTGCCTCTATATTCAGGCAGTCTGGCTAATACCGCTGACAGGGTATTATCCATGATCGCCGCCATGTCTTGTAAAGTAATCGCTATGGGCGTCTTTGATGTACTTGGCGCCATTTTAGCGTGAGTCCCTTGAGCGGGAGTCAAAGGATCTGACACGTGGGGAGAGTTAGTCGGCATAACTTCCCCCTCGTCAGAATCCTCTGGTGATAATTCTTTTAAAGATAACAGCTGATCTTTATTGTTTAAAGTGAAATCAATACATTTAGTACACTATGGGGTTCCACCATGGCTTTTAAACATAATGAACAAGGAGTTTCCTCTATGTCAGACATGTTTATACAGACTAGCAATGAGACTAGCAAGCTTGGAAAACACTTTAAAGGGACAGTCTACACCAGAATTTTTATTGTTTTAAAAGATAGATAATCCCTTTATTACCCATTTCCCAGTTTTGCATAACTAACACAGTTATAATAATATACTTTTAACCTCTGTGATTATCTTTTATCTAAGCCTCTGCAAACTGCCCCTTTTTTCAGTTCTTTTGACAGACTTGCAGTGTAGCCAATCAGTGCCTGCTCCCAGATAACATCTTGTGCATGAGCACAGTGTTATCTATAGGAAATACGTGAACTAACACCCTCTAGTGGTGAAAAACTGTTAAAATGCAATCTGAAAGAGGTGGGCTTCAAGGTCTAAGAAATTAGCATATGAACCTCCTAGGTTAAGCTTTCAACTAAGAATACCAAGAGAACAAAGCAAAATTGGTGATAAAAGTAAATTGGAAAATTGTTTAAAATTACATGCTCTATCTGAATCATGAAAGTTTATTTTGGCCTAGACTGTCCCTTTAAATCAAGTTAACAAGCAATATAAAAACAGTTACTGTGCCTTTAAGAGAAACAAATTTTGCCAAAATTTGAAATAACAGTGAAAAAAGGCAGTTAAACTAACGAAATTTTTACAGTGTATGTAACATGTTAGCAGAGCATTGCACCCACTTGCAAATGGATGATTAACCCCTTAATACAAAAAACAGATTAACAAAACGAAAAATATGTTTTTTAAACAGTCATAACAACTGCCACAGCTCCTACTTTTGAAGCCTTTTGAGCCCTTCAGAGATGTCCTATAGCATGCAGGGGACTGCTGAGGGAAGCTGAATGTCACAGTTTGTAATTTTAACTGCACCAACTGTAACTTTTATACTATAACAGTGGAAAGCCTCAGGAAACTGTTTCTAGGCAAAAATAAAGCCAGCCATGTGGAAAAAACTAGGCCCCAATAAGTTTTATCACCAAAGCATATATAAAAACGATTAAACATGCCAGCAAATGTTTTATATTGCACATTAATCAGAGTATATACCTCTGATAGCAAGCCTGATACTAGTCACTATTAAATCACTGTATTTAGGCTTTAACTTACATTAATCCGGTATCAGCAGCATTTTCTAGCAAATTCCATTCTAGAAAAACTTAACTGCACATACCTTATTGCAGGATACCCTGCACGCCATTCTCCCTCTGAAGTTACCTCACTCCTCAGACATATGTGAGAATAGCAGTGGATCTTAGTTACTTCTGCTAAGATCATAGAAAAACGCAGGCAGATTCTTCTTCTAAATGCTGCCTGAGATAAAATAGTACACTCCGGTACCATTTAAAAACAATAAACTTTTGATTGAAGAAAAAACTAACTATATTTTACCACTTTCCTGTTATTACCTCCAGCTATGTTGAGAGCTTGCAAGAGAATTACTGGATATGGCAGTTAGGGGAGGAGCTATATAGCAGCTCTGCTGTGGGTGATCCTCTTGCAACTTCCTGTTGGGAAGGAGAATATCCCACAAGTAATGGATGATCCGTGGACTGGATACACTTAACAAGAGAAATTGACATTAAGTTGTTATCCTGGAAGGTTCTTTTTCTACTAGCTATTGCTTCTGCGCGCAGAGTATCTGAGATTGCCGCCTTGCAATGTGAGCCTCTTTATCTGGTGTTCCATTCTGATAAGGCTGTCCTACTTACGAAGTTAGGGTTTCTCCCTAAGTTTGTGTCAGACTGCAACATCAATCAAGAGATTGTAGTTCCTTACTTGTGTCCTAACCCTTCTTCTTTGAAGGAACGTTTGCTTCATAATTTGGACGTGGTTCGAGCCTTAAAGTTCTATCTTCAGGCTACTAAGGATTTTAGACAATCTCCTTCCTTGTTTGTTGCCTATTCTGGGAAGCGTAAGGGGCAGAAGGTCTCTGCGACTTCCTTATCTTTTTGGTTAAGGAGTGTTATCCGCTTAGCTTATGAGACAGCGGGACATAAGCCTCCTCAGAGAATTACGGCTCATTCTACTAGAGCAGTGGCTTCCTCTTGGGCCTTTAAGAACGAGGCCTCTATGAATCAGATTTGTAAGGTGGCTACCTGGTCCTCCTTACATACTTTTTCTAAATTTTACAAGTTTGATGTTTTTGCTTCAGCTGAAGCAGCCTTCAGGAGAAAGGTTTTACAGGCTTTGGTGCCCTCAGATTAGGGTCTGTCTCTCTTTTTGTCCTTACCGCTATCATCCGGTGTCCTCTTGAGCTTGAGTATAAGTTTCCCAATAGTAAGGAATTAAGCCGTGGACTCTCCTTATATTAAGAAGGAAAACATAATTATGCTTACCAGATAATTTAATTTCCTTCTGTATAATGAGAGTCCACAGCCCCCGCCCATGTTCTCCGATGGGCGGCCCCCTAAATTATATTTTTCTTCTGGCACCTTTTATACCCTGATATTCCTCCTACTGTTGCTTGTTCCCTCGGCAGAATGACTGGGGGATGGGTGAAGTGGGAAAGGTATTTTAGCCTTTGGCTGGGGTGTCTTTGCCTCCTCCTGGTGGCCAGGTGTTTCCCAACAGTAAGGAATGAAGCCGTGGACTCTCCTTATACAGAAGGAAATTAAATTATCTGGTAAGCATAATTTATGTTTTTTATTGGTTCATCAGATTTTTTTCAGCTAGCTCTCAGTAGTGCATAGCTGCTCCTTCAACAACGTATACCTAGAGAATTAAGCAAATTTGCTAACAGAAGTAAACTGGAATTTTTTTTTTAAAATCCCATGCTCTATTTAAATCATGAAAGAAAAATGTTGGGTTTCATGTTCCTTTAAAGGGACATTCTGATGTAAATCTTTAATGCTCTCATTAGAGCATTTTTCTTAATTACTTGTCCTAGCTAATTGTATTTAACCTAGCAAAGTGATTAAACACATGGGTAAAGAACCACCTGGTAGCCACATGCATTGTAGCACCCATGCAGGAAACCACTTGTGATTAGCAGCTGTGTGTAACTGCAGCCCCTGGTTGGCTCACCTGCCATGTTTTGCTAGGGTTAAACACATAGTTAAAGGGATACAATTGAAATGTGCATAAGTGTATTTCCAATCCCAAACATAAGCATTTTTGCAGTATACCTTTGTCAAAATGTTTCTAGTAAAAGTTCTTACTGTTTTTCAGCAGCATACACACATATGCTGTGAGTGCCTGTGTATCAGTATTTAAGCTCAGAGTCAGCAGTGGCTTATATGGCACAAATAAGCCTTCACAGACACAATGCACACCACTGTCAGTTATTTGAGCTTGAATACTGATACACAGACCCTCACAGCATATGTGTGTATGCTGCTGAAAAACAGTAAGAACTTTTACTAGAAGCATTTTTACTAATCGAAGTATATTGCACATATGAAATTCTTTTTCCAATGGCATGGAGAGTCCACTAGGCCATTCATTACAGTTAGGAATGCAGCTCCTGCCACCAGGAAGAGGCAAAGACACCCCAGCAAAGCTTAAGTATCCCTCCCACTTCACATAATCCCCAGTCATTCTTTGCCTTCCTGACACGGAGGAGTGCAGAGATGGTGCTCTGAAGAAAGAATATAAGTCCTTTTTATGGGTAGTTTCCCTTTCAAGACAGAACTGTGTCCATGTAATCCTCTTGCATAAGAGTATTGATAGCTGTTAGCCGCTGGAGGTTGCAGAGTAGTTATCCCTCCAGCAATTTGTTCTAATACCCCATCAGGCAACCAGTGTTACACACACTGCTTCCTGCTACCCAGGCCCTGTCAGATGTCGGATAAAGCTGGCTAAACCTGGAGGTGCTGTGCCTGCTCTACAGCAGAAGACCCTGGAGGGTAAGTTCTAGCCTTTTATTTATTATATTTGGAGGGCTCATCTAAGGACTACTCAGAAGAGAGATGACCGGGTGACTGGAACTTTAGTAATGTCCTTCATAAGGGATATCATGAAAGAAGAGCAGAATGATTATTTGGCATTAAGGACTCTTTATTATTTTTTATTATTTTCCTCATAATCTGTCCTTGCGGCTGTGTTTTCCCGCGCCCAAAACCTCTGCATAGAACCCCTAATATTGTGTCCTCCCTTCTTGTTAGCCCCTCTAGTTATCTAATTGGTCATATTTCAGGACGGATTGCTTTTTATATCTTGTGCCTTTATTGAAATGACGGCACGCTGTGGGGACTGTGGTAGTATAGAGAGCATTTAATAAGACACCATCCTGTCTTTCTCTAGTGTGTTTGGGCTCTCAACTCTTATCGGGGGGAATGTGGCTACTATAGTTGCGGAGAGATTGAGTGCCCTGTCTCCTTGCCGACTGTTTTTCCCAATAGTGGCAGCTTCAGCATTGTGAACTGTGAATGATGGGTGTTAGAGTAAGTACACTTTTTCCAATTTTCCTTTAAAGAAAGTTCAATCTCACATGAGATGTTAGGGCTAAAATAGATCCCACACACACTTTACTACACAGAATACAAAAACATATGATCAATCCACTTCTTTATTTAATTGTCCTGCTTGCTTTACCTCCCCGCTCTTCATGCAGTTGCAATACAATCTAACCATGTTGAAAATGCGCTTAATGCTTTGAATTTATTCTGTATAGTGTCCCAGCGATGTTGAAAAAGTGCTAATACTTTGCATTTATTCTGTATAGTGTCCCAGCCTATTGTCAGTGGGCTGCCTTGCAACCTCCCAGACTGGACAGCGTAGTTGCTTTCAAGGTGCCAATAATTTCTCATACAATGTACGATGTTGCTGAAGTCAATCTCTGTGATCACTGTTACTTTTATAGCCTGTGTGGTGCATGTTGGTAATTCTGTAATTAAATGCCACTTGACATATTACTTATCATTTAACTTGTAATTTAGTTACATGATACAGGGATTGTATACAGTGTATAATCCGTATTACCCTTTCCTTTGATGAGGTATAGCGTGTTAAAGTGAATGTCAATTTTGATGCTAAAGTGCCCGGTTTTAAAAATTCGATTAAAAACAGGGACACTTTAATTCATCAAAATTTACATTTCACTCCGGTTGTGAAAAAAACTTACCTTTTAATCTTGACAGCAGCTCCAGCTTCCTCCACTTGTTGCAAAGCCTCTTCCTAGGTCTAAAATGAGGAATCCGGCTTCCTCCAATCACGGCGTTGAATCAGACACTGATTCCCCTGGGCGGGGAAGCCATGATTGGAGGATGACCTATCCATCATTTCTGACATCAGAAATGGCTTGCAACGACCAAAGGAAGCTGGAGTTGCTGTCAAGATTAAAAGGTAAGTTTTTTTTCACAACAGGAGTGAAATGTAAATTTTGATGAATTAAAGTGCCCCTGTTTTTTATCGAATTTTTAAAAACCAGGCACTTTAGCATAAAAATTTATATTCACTTTAAGTTACTCACGAACGCTTATCTCCAGCTCCATACACTCCTTCAGCTGTGTGGTGTGTGACGTATCCTCAGTCAAAAGCTGGGCCCATCGTCATTGGGTAATTGAGTACGGCATAAAGCCGAAACACATCAGCCATTATTTTTTCTAGCTGGGGAACCCCAGAAGTTTCCCTACCTGTATGCTTTGAGCAAATTTAATTTTAATTGTTGTAATAAAACTTGAAGATTTTGTCGCAGATCTGGTGTTCCTTTACTTTCACCGAGATTACGAGTTTTGCGGTAACAGGGGTGTGTTGCTAACGCTTAGTTTCAGCTCACCGCTCACCTAAAGTAACGCTGGCATTACAGGTTTTTTTAAACCCGGCGTTAGCCGCACAAAGGTGAGTGTAGAGCAGACTTTAGCTCCACATCTCACCTCAATACCAGCGCTGCTTATGGTAGTGGTAAGCTGGCTAAACGTGCTTGTGCACGATTTCCCCATAGGAATCAATGGGGCTAATTCGACTGGAAAAAAAACACCTGCAAAAAAGCAGCGTTCAGTTTCTAACGCAGCTCCATTGATTCCTATGGGGAAACTCATTTTATGTCTACACCTAACACCCTAACATGAACCCTGAGTCTAAACACCCCTAATCTTACACTTATTAACCCCAACATCGCCAACACCTACATTATATTTATTAACCCCTAATCTGCCGCCCCCAATGTCCCTGCCACTATAATAAAGTTATTAACCCCTAAACCTAAGTCTAACCCTAAGTCTAACCCCCCTAACTTAAATATAATTTAAATAAAACTAAATAAAATTACTACAATTAAATAAATTATTCCTATTTAAAACTAAATACTTACCTATAGAATAAACCCTAAGATAGCTACAATATAACTAATAGTTACATTGTAGCTAGCTTAGGGTTTATTTTTATTTTACAGGCAACTTTGTATTTATTTTAACTAGGTACAATAGTTATTAAATAGTTATTAACTATTTAATAACTACCTAGTTAAAATAAGGACAAATTTACCTGTAAAATAAATCCTAACCTAAATTACACTAGCAAATTAATTACCTAAATTTAAATAAATTACCTACAATAAAATAAAATAAACTAAAGTACGGAAACCCCCCCCCCCCAACTAAATTACAGAAAAAATTAAATAATTACAAGAATTTTAAAATAATTACACCTAATCTAATCCCCCTAATAAAATAAAATAAAAAAGCCCCCCAAAATAAAACAACTCCCTACCCTATACTTAATTACAAATAGCCCTTAAAAGGGCTTTTTGCGTGCATCAGCCAATAAGATTTTTCCTGCCTTAATTCCGATTGGCTGATAGAATCCTATCAGCCAATCGGAATTCAAGGGACACCATCTTGGATGACGTCATTTAAAGGAACCGTCATTCGTTGTGTAGTCGTCGGTCTGGATGCATGCTCCACGTCGGCTGGCTTCAAGATGGACCCGCTCCGCTCCAGATGGATGAAGATAGAAGATGCCGTCTGGATAAAGACTTCTGCCCCTCTAGAGGACCTCTTCTGCCCGGATCGGATGAAGACTTCTGCTCCTCTGGAGGACCACTTGTGCCTGGTTGGGTGAAGACATCTCAAGGTAGGGTGATCTTCAAGGGGTTAGTGTTAGGTTTTATTAAGGGGGGATTGGGTGGGTTTTAGAGTAGGGTTGGGTGTGTTGGTGGTGGGTTTTAATGTTGGGGGGTATTGTATTTTTTTTTACAGGTAAAAGAGCTGATTACTTTGGGGCTATTTGTAATTTAGTATAGGGTAGGGTTCTATTATTTTGGGGGGCTTTTTTATTTTATTAGGGGGATTAGATTAGGTTTAATTAGTTTAAAATTCTTGTAATTATTTTATTTTTTTCTGTAATTTAGTGTTTTTTTTCTTCGTACTTTAGATAATTTTATTTAATTGTAGGTAATTTAGGTAATTAATGATAGTGTAATTGTAATTTAGGTTAGGATTTATTTTACAGGTACTTTTGTAGTAATTTTATTTCGTTTTATTTAAATTATATTTAAGTTAGGGGGGTAAGACTTAGGGTTAGACTTAGGTTTAGGGGTTAATAAATTTAATATAGTAGCAGCGACGTTGGTGGCGGCAGATTAGTGGTTAATAAATGTAGTTAGGTGTCGGAGATGTTAGGGGCGGCAGATTAGGGGTTAATAAAATTTAACTAATGTTTGCGAGGCAGGAGTGTGGCAGTTTAGGGGTTAATATATTTATTAAAGTGGCGGCGATGTCCGGTCGGCAGATTAGGGGTTAAAAACTTTAAGTGTTTGCAATGTGTGGGGTGGCCTCGGTTTAGGGGTTAATAGGTAGTTTATGAGTGTTAGTGTACTCTTTATCACTTTAGTTAAGAGTTTTATGTTACAGCATTAGCCCATAAAACTCTTAACTACTGACTTTTAAATGCGGTAGGAGTCTTGACAGGAGATGGTGTACTGCTCACTTCTTCCAAGACTCGTAATACCAGCGTTAGGCAAATCCCATTAAAAAGATAGGATACCCAATTGACGTAAGGGGATTTGCGGTAAGCTCGAATCGCGGAACACCTGTACCTGCCAGACTCGTAATACCAGCGGGCGTTAAAAAAGCAGCGTTGGGACTTCTCAACGCTGCTTTTTAAGGCTAACGCAAGACTCGTAATCTTGCTGTTTGTTTTTGTGCTATTCAGCTTCAGCATTGTGCCAGTTTATGTTTGCTGCCATTTATTGCGGGATGTTTCTCCAGTGAGGGGAAGCATTTATTATTCTTTAGGGCTTTATTTGTGAAGGAGTGTCTATGGTGGAGCTCCTCTTATGCAGGTATGTTTATGCCCATCGGCTCTTCCAGCTTCTCCAGCTGAAAGATGGTTACCATGCACGTGGTTTATACTGATCATTTGTTTTGGGGGTTTTGACCTGCGGCGATCACAATGCGCACTTCATTGCAATCTTTCGAGCCATTTTGATTGCTCTGTGGTGGTGCGCTCTACATAAAGGCCTTCCCCGCCGCAGGCAGTGTTTTTGGGGCGTTTTCTAGCGCAACCCCATGGGATACATTCACTTTAGTGTGTAAGGGTATTTTATCAGTTCCCATATATTGTTTGTGTTTTTACTGTAGTTTTTCAAGCCATTATTACAGTACAGGCTCATGATTAGACTTTAAACATAATTTTTCAGTTTTTACGCGAATTCCCTTGTCTTTGATGCCATCTTGTGGCAACTGAGCATAATTGTCCCTCCTTTTAATGCAACGTTATAGAGGGACCGGTTTTAGACTTTGTATCTCTTCCTCATGGTTTATGAAAGTATGGATATGTATCATTTCTATCACTATTTCTTTTATCTGAGGTTCATGTTCTTATTTAAGAGATTTGATCCTCTGAGAGATATTATCATATATGGGATGTTCATTATTATTATCGGTTATTTGTAGAGCACCAACAAATTCTGCAGCATACTTGTGCACTTTTACTATCTATGCGTTATTAGATGTATTTTTCTTCTGGCTTAAGATCTTCTGTTTTCAGAATTTATTTTTTACAGGATTTATTTGTATTTGTAACCACCTGGTGGCTACTTATTATTATTATTATTATTACATCTATTTAAGTGATCCTTTTTGTTTAAGGATTTTCTAATCTGACATTGTGTATCCTATTTACAGTTCATGTCAGGTTCCTTTTCATTGCATATTTTCTGAGAATAGGTTGTTCATGCATAATCATATCTTTATATGTAACTATATAAGAATGTATGTTGCAAGATAGGAACTTAGGTATAGCCATTGTATTTACACATCAGATCCAGTTGCGATCATTTACTTGGAATTTCAAATGCCAAGCAAGCAGGTTAATCCTGCGGTGCAACAAAATATAAATATCTGTTTAACTATGTAGTTCATAAACATTGAAAATGAAGTACAAGATAAGGTTTGCTGGGAGTATCAGATCAAAATGAAGGTAATTAGTAGGCATATATAAAGAACCAAGAGTATTGGTTTGCTGCAATTTTGTTTTAACCAATGGTGTGGGGTTCACACTGTTTTAAATTGTCAGGTTGGCTGTCACAGATCAAGCTATGACTACGCAAGTGAACCCGAAACACGTCAGCTCTAGTGACCACCATCCTGTGCTGTAGCCTTGAAGTGCTGTGATTTACTGTCGGAATATATCTCAATACCTGTTTTTATGGAGTTATGGATTCAATGTTTTAAATATTAAAGAAGAAGTGAGAACTTTTTACAAGGTGTCTGTGAGCTCTCTTCATCTCTGTGAAATTGCATGCATAATCATGTTAACATATTTATGTACTTTCATGTTTTGGAGACTTAGGCCTAGATTTGGAGTTCGGCGGTAGCTGTCAAAACCAGCGTTAGAGGCTCCTAACGCTGGTTTTGGCCGCCCGCTGGTATTTGGAGTCAGTGATTAAAGGGTCTAACGCTCACTTTTCAGCCGCGACTTTTCCATACCGCAGATCCCCCTACGCCATTTGCGTATCCTATCTTTTCAATGGGATCTTTCTAATGCTGGTATTTAGAGTCGTTTCTGAAGTGAGCGTTAGAGCTCTAACGACAAAATTCCAGCCGCCTGAAAATAGCAGGAGTTAAGAGCTTTCTGGCTAACGCCGGTTCATAAAGCTCTTAACTACTGTACCCTAAAGTACACTAACACCCATAAACTACCTATGTACCCCTAAACCGAGCTCCCCCCACATCGCCGCCACTCGATTAAAATTTTTAACCTCTAATCTGCCGACCGCCACCTACGTTATACTTATGTACCCCTAATCTGCTGCCCCTAACCCCGCCGACCCCTGTATTACATTTATTAACCCCTAACCTGCCCCCCACAACGTCGCCGCCAGCTACTTAAAATAATTAACCCCTAATCTTCCGACCGCAAAGCGCCGCCACCTACGTTATCCCTATGTACCCCTAATCTGCTACCCCTAACACCGCCGACCCCTATATTATATTTATTAACCCCTAATCTGCCCCCCTCAACGTCGCCGACACCTGCCTACACTTATTAACCCCTAATCTGCCGAGCGGACCTGAGCGCTACTATAATCAAGTTATTAACCCCTAATTCGCCTCACTAACCCTATAATAAATAGTATTAACCCCCTAATCTGCCCTCCCTAACATCGCCGACACCTAACTTCAATTATTAACCCCTAATCTGACGACCGGAGCTCACCGCTATTCTAATAAATGTATTAACCCCTAAAGCTAAGTCTAACCCTAACACTAACACCCCCCTAACTTAAATATAATTTACATCTAACGAAATAAATTAACTCTTATTAAATAAATTATTCCTATTTAAAGATAAATACTTACCTGTAAAATAAATCCTAATATAGCTACAATATAAATTATAATTATATTATAGCTATTTTAGGATTAATATTTATTTTACAGGCAACTTGGTATTTATTTTAACTAGGTACAATAGCTATTAAATAGTTACCTAGTTAAAATAATAACAAATTTACCTGTAAAATAAATCCTAACCTAAGATATAATTAAACCTAACACTACCCTATCAATAAAATAATTAAATAAACTACCTACAATTACCTACAATTAACCTAACACTACACTATCAATAAATTAATTAAACACAATTCCTACAAATAAATACAATTACATAAACTAGCTAAAGTACAAAAAATAAAAAAGAACTAAGTTACAAAAAATAAAAAAATATTTACAAACATAAGAAAAATATTACATCAATTTTAAACTAATTACACCTACTCTAAGCCCCCTAATAAAATAACAAAGCCCCCCAAAATAAAAAATTCCCTACCCTATTCTAAATTAAAAAAGTTACAAGCTCTTTTACCTTACCAGCCCTGAACAGGGCCCTTTGCGGGGCATGCCCCAAGAATTTCAGCTCTTTTGCCTGTAAAAGAATAAATACAATACCCCCCCCCCAACATTACAACCCACCACCCACATACCCCTAATCTAACCCAAACCCCCCTTAAATAAACCTAACACTAAGCCCCTGAAGATCTTCCTACCTTGTCTTCACCATACCAGGTTCACCGATCCGTCCTGGCTCCAACATCTTCATCCAACCCAAGCGGGGGTTGGCGATCCATCATCCGGTGCTGAAGAGGTCCAGAAGAGGCTCCAAAGTCTTCCTCCTATCCGGCAAGAAGAGGACATCCGGACCGGCAAACATCTTCTCCAAGCGGCATCTTCGATCTTCTTCCATCCGGTGCGGAGCGGGTCCATCTTGAAGCAGGCGACGCGGATCCATCCTCTTCTTCCGTTGTCTCCCGACTAATGACGGTTCCTTTAAGGGACGTCATCCAAGATGGCGTCCCTCGAATTCCGATTGGCTGATAGGATTCTATCAGCCAATCGGAATTAAGGTAGGAATTTTCTGATTGGCTGATGGAATCAGCCAATCAGAATCAAGTTCAATCCGATTGGCTGATCCAATCAGCCAATCAGATTGAGCTCGCATTCTATTGGCTGTTCCGATCAGCCAATAGAATGCGAGCTCAATCTGATTGGCTGATTGGATCAGCCAATCGGTTTGAACTAGATTCTGATTGGCTGATTCCATCAGCCAATCAGAAAATTCCTACCTTAATTCCGATTGGCTGATAGAATCCTATCAGCCAATCGGAATTCGAGGGACGCCATCTTGATAAAGCTCCTGGAGGGAGTGAAACGCGTAGAAGTTAAAGACTGCATACTTGACTCCACTATTCTTTGAGCCGAATGAACCAACCCGGGTTGATTGTCAACAAAGGACACCTAAGAGATACATCATCGGAACCTGCGTGCTAACAGCACTAAGTGCAGGTGAATTTATCTCCATCAGATACACCTCCGTTGACCGGTACCAAACAAGTACTAAGTATCAGAAATAAGAAGAAAATTGTATACCTAGTATCGGATGCAAGAAGGTATTCCAAAAATTGTCTAAGCAGTGATTGGCAGACGCAAGACAAGCCCCCACACATCGGGTGTGACGTCAGACGCCAACAACACGAGGACACTGTCAGAAGAACCGAGCTGCAGGACGCACAGGATACCCTGCTGTTGTTCACGCATACGATAAGGTACAATCTATATGAGAGTTGCAAACTGCAACCTTAAGCTACTAGCAATATAAGTTTACTGGACATTTCTCTTGGTTCATACATATGGACATGATAATTATCTCTGAAAGTTTGCTGTGAAACCAGTACAAAGGCCTGATCTAATTTGGTAGCAAGATACAACTCTATACAATAATTTCTTATGCACAGCTCTGCTTTAAGCTCCATCTTTTACACAAGTTTTATCAAGTTGGTATGTGAATTTTAAATGGAAGTTTATGTGTAATTCTATGAACTCTGAAATACTCACGAGAAATTTTGGCAAATTGCTTGGTCACACCACATTAGATATTTTCTGAGTGACCAATAAAATAAGCAGTAAACTAATATGTCTCATGAAGTACTAATCAGTACTACTTTTATTTTTATTTTTATTTTCATGTTTGTTTTTTAACTTTTCCTGATCGAATTGTACTAGAGACGTCTCTAAAAATCTTTTTAATCATATTGTAATTAAATAAACCACTTGTTTTTTTAGAAACTTTTCTGATCTGACTTTATCAATATTTTAAACATTTATCACGGATATCCAATACAGATAAAATTTTTACACAAGTATCTTTAGCTATTAGCGCCCTTACAAAACCTTTTCTTTTTTCACGACACATTACTTTTAGACTGAAGGATCTAAAAACACTGTAAGGGGTTTGATACTCTATTTCACCAGCGCACTATTTTCCCACACTCCTTCACATAACTATTTAATAGCTATTGTACCTGGTTAAAATAAATACCAAGTTGCCTGTAAAATAAATATTAATCCTAAAATAGCTATAATATAATTATAATTTATATTGTAGCTATATTAGGATTTATTTTACAGGTAAGTATTTATCTTTAAATAGGAATAATTTATTTAATAAGAGTTAATTTATTTCGTTAGATGTAAATTATATTTAAGTTAGGGGGGTGTTAGTGTTAGGGTTAGACTTAGCTTTAGGGGTTAATACATTTATTAGAATAGCGGTGAGCTCCGGTCGTCAGATTAGGGGTTAATAATTGAAGTTAGGTGTCGGCGATGTTAGGGAGGGCAGATTAGGGGTTAATACTATTTATGATAGGGTTAGTGAGGCGGATTAGGGGTTAATAACTTTATTATAGTAGCGCTCAGGTCCGCTCGGCAGATTAGGGGTTAATAAGTGTAGGCAGGTGTCGGCGACGTTGAGGGGGGCAGATTAGGGGTTAATAAATATAATATAGGGGTCGGCGATGTTAGGGCAGCAGATTAGGGGTACATAGGGATAACGTAGGTTGCGGCGGTTTACGGAGCGGCAGATTAGGGGTTAATAATAATATGCAGGGGTCAGCGATAGCGGGGGCGGCAGATTAGGGGTTAATAAGTGTAAGGTTAGGGGCGTTTAGACTCGGGGTACATGTTAGAGTGTTAGGTGCAGACGTAGGAAGTGTTTCCCCATAGGAAACAATGGGGCTGCGTTAGGAGCTGAACGCTGCTTTTTTGCAGGTGTTAGGTTTTTTTTCAGCTCAAACAGTCCCATTGTTTCCTATGGGGGAATCGTGCACGAGCACGTTTTTGAGGCTGGCCGCGTCCGTAAGCAACTCTGGTATCGAGAGTTGCATTTGTGGTAAAAATGCTCTACGCGCCTTTTTTGGAGCCTAACGCAGCATTTGTTTGAACTCTCGATACCAGAGTTAATTTTATGGTGCGGCCAGAAAAAAGCCCGCGGAGCGTTAACAGCCCTTTTACCGCCAAACTCCAAATCTAGGCCTTAGTAAATATGGGCTATTTCTATCCTTGTTTTTCAACTGTTTAATTTAATTATCCTTCACAGAGATAATTTGCAACTTAATGCATTGTCCTATGTATCAAATATATATTGGCATATATGGAGTCTATACTTTAATCCCCCTTATATTGAGGTGATTCCTGCAAGGGTCTGTGACATTATGTTATCCTATATATGTTGATTTTCAGGTTACCCTATTTATGTATATGGACACAATATTTTCATCTCCCTCATGTTGAGGTGATTTCTGCTAATGTCTGTGACATTTTGTATTGTCTTATGTTCGGTATACTTTTTTATTAGTAATCTTAGGACACTAATGTGTTCGTTTGTTATGTTATCTATTTTAGGTGTATGAACTCAAGAATTTGATTTCTCTCAGATTGCGATTATTCCGGCTAAGGTTTGCGACATCATGTCTGGTCCTATGTAGCATTCATACTTCTTAGAGTTCTTTGGGCTCTAAGATGCTTCAGGTTAGATGTGGCTTAGCTCCAACGCTCCTGAAACAGAAGGTTGTGGGGTTGAACCCAGGTAAAGCTCCTGCTTCCTCATCTGGCATGTACGTCTGGTGTCAAGCATTCCAAAGTGGAGTTTATAAGAAGATAGGCTCTTTCTTTTAATCCTTCTCATAGGGCGACTTTGGGCAATGTAGGTGTCCTCACGTAGTGTCTTATGTAGGACAGTGATCTTAGGTAACTAGCATGTTTATCCTTGCTATCTCTCTTAAAGTACATGGTCACAATTTCTCCATCTTCCTCATGTGAAGAGATTTTCACTTATGTCTGCGGTAAAGCCCTCTGGGGCGCAGGAACAGAGAATCAGTAGTCCCAGATTCCATTCTAGGCACGACTGTGACTTCTGGAGATAGATTTGTGTCCTGGAGATGTTATATGCTTTTTATTTTAGGCATGGTCTTTTTTTAATTTATCTTGAGAGATCTCATATTGAGAAAATATCTGCCTAGGACTGTTGCTGTTTTTGTCCTATATATAAAAAAAAATATTCTTAATGATTTTGAGACATTATTATGTTATTGTCTTTCTATCATATTTGATGTATATGGATACATTAACTTGTTTTTTTCTCATTATAAGAAGGTTTATCTTTTTATGTCCGTTTCAATATATGTTGTTCTTTGTACAATCATGATTTTTCAGGTTTATTTCTTGTTCTTTATGGGCTTTTTGTTGACATTTAGGGTAATTTATGTTTATCCTCCCTGTCGGTTTTGCTCTACCTATTAATTAGGACTAGGTGACCTTTGGCTTATTGTAAGTTCGACTTTTTTGCAGCAGGGAAAGATCCAGATTTCTCTCTACTTGCCTCCTTTTTTCTGTCCTCGGCACGCCCTTCATTGTCGCTGTGCCCTCTTCCATTCCAGACCTCTCCAACTATGTAGGCTCAATTTCTCAAACGTCTTTTTTTTTTTTTCTTCGATACTCATTCTTGACAACCAAATGTGAGAATATTCTCTTTTGGCGGCTCTGTCAGGTTCTTTTGTTCTTAGGCATGTGATCTCGAGACCATTGGGAGACCTACTCCCAGCTGAGGAGTAGCATAAACCACAGATCGACTGTCTTGGGAGGGTCTGAATCACTGTAATAACCCTAGCTAGCTTAATAGCTGTGTATACAGCGAGGCTATGGCATAAGGAAACATTCTCCAGTGGCACAGACAGAGCAAACTGGTCTCAGTACCTGGACCCCCAGGTTCAATACCATGCAGGGCCCAACCAGGGGGTCACTAGCGATGTCCCCACCATGCAGTTTGCATTTAGAGTCTACATAAAAGTAGATGGTAATAAAGGGGGTCCTGGTGGACCTCATTTACATATTGGAGATTGTGTTTTCTGAGGGCAGCCCTTTAGGCTGGGTTGCTGTTTGGGGTTCTTTAAAAGCTCTGGTATTCTTTCCAAAGAACCTTCTGGAGCTGGGAACTATCTTCTATTTCTGGTAGCGTGGCTCATCAGAGCTCTGTCTGATTTTTCAGTTCCCAATCAGACTTTATAATTTCTGTGGTTTTCTTCAGTCCTCAGGAAAGATCTAGGACTGACAATGAGGGAGGTCTTGTGCATCCTTCATGTAGGGCGGATTTTGGATTGTCCTTTTTAAGCTTTTCATATCCGAGAGTGAACATCTGAATAGTGAAAGGTCAAAACAAACAAATGTTTTTTTGCAGGGCTGTGGGTCCTTCTTCCTGAAGTGTTCTCCAAGCTTTTCCTCAGGTGGGAGTTCCAGAAATAAAGTTCATGTTCTCTTTCGTCTTTGCCAGGGCCATTGCCGAATCAGGCAGTTAGGACCTTGGTGATTCTATAATCTCCAGTTTTGCCAGCCCAGGACTCGGTCTGTGAACCTAGTGCGGAGGGTCCTACTTATAGGTATCTTTCCTTCATCAATCTCTAGTTCATCCAATGCAGACTGTGTGGAGATCAACACTTAGTCCTCAGGTCTGTGTTTGAGCCGGTTGTTCCTTCCTGGAGCCTTCCTTAGTTTTTTTTGAGCCTCCCATTCTGTTAATTTTCTTTTATCTTTTTCCATTTCTTGTGGATTTAGCATTGTTAAGCCTTTTGGAGTGATCCTTCCTTTCTTATGTCTATAAGGATAAGGGTGTTCTCTGTACTAGTTAGGATTCCTTCCCAGGGTGGTTCGGACTGCAATGTTATTCAGAACATTGTTCTTCCCTTCCGCTGTTTTTATCCTTCTTTTCAGAAGGGACGTTTGCTTCTCGGTCTGGATGAGGTTCGTATATCTAGAATTCTTTTCCAGACTACCTAGGAGTTTAGACAATCTTCGCCATTGTCTGTATTTTTTCCAGTAACACGAGGATCTAGGGGTCTCAGTAACCCTTTTAACTTTGTGTCTCAGGGCTGTCTTTCGTTTGGCTTACTGGTCAGCTGGACAGCTGCCTGCTAACTGACTTACAACTCTCTTTATTAGTGAAGTGTTGTATTCCCAAACCTTTAGGGACTAAGTTTCCAGGGAACAAACCTGTAGAGCAATTTCGTTGCATGCCTTTTAATATTTTTTTTTTCAATCTTGATGTTTTGGCCTCAGCTGAGACTTCTTTTGGGAGAAAGGTGCTTCAAGTGGTGGTGCCCTCAGTTCCAGGCCGCCTGCCTTTCTTTCTCCCTCCTTGTCCATTCTGTGTCCTCTCTGACTTGGGTATTTTTTTCCCAACAGTAATGAATGGCCTCGTTGACTCTCCATCCCATTGGAAAGAAAACAAAATTTATGCTTACCTGATAAATTATTTTCTTTCTTGGCATGGAGAGTCCACGACCTGCCCTTTAATATGGTTTAAGGCGGGGTTTATTTTTAATCTTCAGGCACTTTTATACCCCTTGTGTTCCTCTTTCTCTTTCCATTTTCCCTCAGCTGAATGACTGGAGATTATGGGAAGTGGGAGGGATACTTATGCATTGCTGGGGTGTCTTTGCCTCTTCCTGGTGGCCAGGAGCTGAATTCCCAACTGTAATAAATGGCCTTGTGGACTCTCCATGCCAGGAAAGAAAATAATTTATCAGGTAAGCATAAATTTTGTTTTTTATGTTGATATTTATATCCCTTTAAATAGGTTAGTTAGCTAACAAATTATAGCATGTCATTTTTGTATCAGACTGTCCCTTCACATTGCCTAGTGTTTCTGCTTACGTTTCTGTACTTTTAACCACAAACAGAGTCTGGATCTGTAGATCAGATGTTTGAAACTCAATTTACAAAATGACAAAATAGGGCACTTCAAGAATGTAAGATAATTGTTTTGTTATATTGCTCAGGGACACCTGAGTTACAACCAGAATTTACACAACTTTTGGGGCAAAATATGATTACTTTAAAATTAGATAATATTAGGGTTTAAGGGACATACTGTAGTGCTTTATTTTCTGTCCTCCATTTGAAAGGACATTATTTAAACATGCTGATTGATTTTTTTTTCTGTCTAGAAGGCTGTTTACATTTAGAATTAAACTAATACAGCAGTATCTGTTCTTTCTTCCTAGGAATATTCATACCTTTCAGCCAGAAGTACATATTAGCCCATAGAAATTAGCAGGAAGTACATATCAGCCAATGGAAATTAGCAGGAAGTACATATCAGCCAATGGAAATTAACAGGAAGTACATATCAGCCAATGGAAATTAACAGGAAGTACATATCAGCCAATGGAAATTAGCAGGAAGTACATATCAGCCAATGGAAATTAACAGGAAGTACATATCAGCCAATGGAAATTAGCAGGAAGTACATATCAGCCAATGGAAATTAGCAGAAGCTACCTATTAGTCAAAGCACATCAGTAGAAATAACTTGTATTAGTTTCAATCTAAAGTTAAGGGACATTCCGGTTAAAATGTAAATGCACATAGATTAATTACTTCTTTGAATAGAAACATATTTGCTATATACAGTTACATGCATTGGCAAAAGGCTTCTAGTAAAAGTTATCACTGTTTTAGTATTAACATTTTTCTCTGCATGTGCTTGTGAAGCATAGCTATATATTCTCAGTGCACCAGCATTTTCCATATTGCAGCTGCTCAGAGCACCAGTGGGGCTCTCTGAGCAAGTGCTGTGTTTAAAATGCTGGTGCACACTTAAATACACTTCTGAAACAGCTATAGCTTTTATTAGAATCATTCTTGCTAATACATGTATATTGCAAAAATGCTTTAATTTAAAACTGAAATGCACCCATGTGGATTCCAATTTTGGCTGGGATGTCCCTTTAAACCTCTATGTGGTTTTAGGAAGAAAAAAAAAAATCACTTTTTAAAATGCTATTCTCTCTTATGCCTGATAGAAAATGTTTGCGTACAATATCCCTTTAAACATTTTCGCTTTAATTTACCTTTCTTTTTTTCCCTGTTCAGGTTGGCAGTGTCACTCCAAGCTTGCCTTTTGCAGATTGTGGGATATAGAAACTTGACTGCCGAGGTTGAAAGGCTGCGTCGGGAAGGATATGATTCAGAGAACCCTCAGCATGAAGAAATGCTCTTAAAGGTCAGGAACATGGACTTTTGGTTAAATTATGAATAAATATGGTTTAAAGGGACACTAAACCCAAATTTTTTCTTTAATGATTCAGACAGCGCATGCAATTTTAAGCAACTTTCTAATTTACTCCTAATATCAGTTTTTCTTCATTCTCTTGCTATCCTTATTTAAAAAGCAGGAATATAAAGCTTAGGGGCCAGCCCATTTTTGGTTTAGAACCTGGGTTATGCTTTCTTATTGGTGGCTAAATGTAGCTACCAATAAGCAAGCACTATCCAGGGTGCTGAACCTAAAATGCTTTTTAAATAAAGATAGCAAGAAAAAGAAGAAAATTTGATAATAGGAGTAAATTAGAAAGTTGCTTAAAATTGCATGCTCTATCTGAATCATGAAACTAAAAATGTGGGTTTAGTATCCCTTTAAGTTATTTTTGATAGGACTTTAAAATATCTTAATTTAATTTGATCATATAATCATATGTTAAGATCGCAGCGAGAAAAAGAAAAATTAACACTTCTATATTCTAACCAACACCCAAAATAAAATTATAATGTATCAACATATTAGAAAATAGATGTCCTCAGACTAATGTATTAGAATTAGTTCCTGGGGTCATTCAGTTCAGTTGAACTTTAGCAACAATATTTATTAACAGAAATGCATTAACCCCTTTAAGTTGTTTTTATATATGAGAATATAAACATCACTTACAAATGGATGCATTTTCTTATCTAAAGCTCTGGAAACTGCTGAAGCCTGACATTCCTTTGGACTCTCGCATTTCTAAGCAGTGGTGCGAAATTGGATTCCAAGGTGATGATCCAAAAACAGATTTTAGAGGAATGGGTCTTCTCGGACTATACAATTTGGTGTAAGTAACTAAAGGAATTGCAGAACAGAAAATACTTGTCAGCTGTGATTATCTGAGTGTAACAGCATCAATCTAGACAAGTATTCTTTTTTACAATGCTCAAACTCACTGATATAAATGTTTTATTATGAATGAGAACAATTACAATATTTGTCTGATAGTTTTATCTCTGTTTAGTTACTTTGCAGAACGTGATACATCATCTGCTCTTCAAATACTTTCTGATTCACTTCAGCCAAAGAACAGGTAAATGTCTGAAATATCCACACTTCAATTTTATTTAAAAAAAATAATATCATTTGAATAATTTGTGGCTCTTGGAGAATGACTTCAGCTTTTAATGAAAAAATGGTTTGAATAGATTTTATTCTTGTTTGACCCTTAAAATAATCTAATAAATATCTATTTTTATGAATATATTACCTGCTTAGAACCTATACTTTCTCGTAATAAAATTTGTCTCATTATAGTTTTTTCCCCCAGCTTTGCCATTATTTTATTATTGCTCTCTTGCTTTCATATTGCTAAACACATAGATAAATCAGCTTCAGAGCAGCAATGTACTACTAGCTGAACATATCTGGTGACTTTGGGCCCAATGATCAAAGGTTCGCCACCATAAACGTGAAAAAAACAGGTTTAGGGTTCCATTTATTAAAGGCCGGGCGGACAAGGTTCACAGTCTTGAACCTTATGTGCTCAGCCCCGCAGTGAGCGGGCTGCACTTTGCTGCTGATTGTGCAGTGCCGCCGCTAATCGCACACAAGAGGGGGCTGTCAATCATCTTGATCAGATCGGATTGAGATGATTGCAATCCACCACCTAAAGTTTTGCAGATAGGTTAAGTAGCACCGATATTAAATCCACTTCTACTTAAATAACATTTCAGGCTCGCTCTGAGCTGTTTGTTAAATAGAGCCTCGCAGGGACAGTCTGTGCAATTATCAAAGAAAATGGGCTGTCCCTGCGAGTGGCGCGATGTCTACCATAGAAATAATGAGAGCTCTCTGCTAAGTAAAAGTTGCAATGGAGGATGAAGTATACAGGGAGAACCTGGCGTATGTATAAACTTGAATTTTACAAATCAATATATGCTGTTTTCAGTGCTCTGTACCGTAAATCCGCTGTTATTTTCATATGCATAGGTTTTTCTTTTAGAGTAATTAGTGTTTTGAGTATTTTGATACAGTTTGTGACCTTTTAACTGTCAAGAAAAAACAGTAAGATCTGACTGTAGTGCGAAAATGTTTAGATAATTATGCTGGGATTTGAGAGACTATTTCATATACGCCCATGTTCATTCCATTTTAACAAAAAGCAACAATTAGGCTTTGTATTTTGTACTAGTAAGCACAAATTTATGTGTTTTTTACACATCCAGTGTGCTTACATTACAATTTACGCTGTGCATATTTCATAAAATGTATTGCTGTGTGATTTACATACAAATGTTACGATTTTTAATGCACCATAACAATACAAATTGTTCCGTGTATTGTTTTGTGGCTGGTTCAATTATTATGTTTTTATGATGTTTAAATAATGAATTTCATTGTGCATTTTTGTAATATATGCCTCTCCTCCCAATACGAAAATATAGTGTATGCCCCTTAGCGAGACGCTCTGTTTTCAGGGTGAAAAGTGGCTTGAGATCACTCTACCAGGGAAAATAGAAGTACTGGTAAAAATTTGTAAATAATCTTGCCAGCCCAGAAACCTTTGGATCATCGGGCCCTTAAAGGGACATTATACACCCAAAAAATATGAGCTATTTAAATAAAGCATTCAAAGAAGATAACGTTTGTAATTGACATGTATTAGCAATTTTGCTGCTAAAGCTCCTAAAAATGATGATAACGTGTGCAGTGCTCTCATTACATATGAATACATCCGTAATACACACTAGGCTACAGAGCAAAGCTTTTTACCTCCCTCCCTAGCTAGTGTCCTTACAGCCAGCTCCCATGCTGGAGCTGTCTGTGTAATTGCTCTTTATCTCCAGCATCTCCCTAAGCAGGTTGTCTGCTCTCACTAGGGGGGAGCTCGGCTGCACCACCATCAATCAGGGGAAGCACTAGGTGTACCGGGTGTTTTACAATTTGTGCCTGAATCATAATAATGTGTCTTTGCCTCTCGTGTCCCGTCTTTGATGTATTTGATGACACATTGATCCCCACAGGGAAATCTCCTTGAGACTGAATATAAAATAGTGGACACAACAAACTTGTTTTAAACCCCGTACCCCTTATAAAGATTTCCTACTGCACTTAGCCAATGCCACTGCGGTTAAAGTAAATAAGGGGTATCTGGAATCTCCTTTTCTCCCTGGATTAGTATTCCTCTTGATTACAGTAGTAGGCACATTACCACCACCGCTAATAAACACACCATGATCCAAGCCTTCAGCTGACATCTAAGGAATCAGGCACGTGTTACCATTCTGCTCCACCTGCATTATATAAATATACAAAGTGCAAAGTAGAAGCGCCGTCTTCATAAGAAGAGTGGCTATATAAATGTATTATATATGCAAGTGTAACTTTATATAAAACATGCATACAGTACCTGGCAATATGTCTGACCATGTGCAGTTACATGATGCGCAAATTATATCAGTTATATTCAATTATAAGCAAGAGCACGTGCTTGAGAAACTTTATAAACAAAAAGTTATACACAAATCAACAGAAGGTGCAAAATCAAAAAATTTAAAAAATTAAACAATAGAGAAATAAATCATAAAGGCTCCACTGTGTGTGCTATCGTGCACAGTGTGCTAGAAATAATGAGTGGTTTGTGGAATAAATGTGACTAATCTAGAAGTCAAAACATTATAGCTACTTGTATATAAAAAAGTAACGTATATATAAAAAGGAAAGAGAAAGAGTGCCTTAAGGCTACTTTGTAGCAATGTGAAAAATGCAACACTGTCTTTTGTAGATCACTGCATGTGCTAACAAACATATAATGTTATAAGAAATATAATGTTATAAGAAATAATGTTATAAGAAATATAATGTTATAGGAAATATAATGTTATAAGAAATATAATGTTATAAGAAATAATGTTATAAGAAATATAATGTTATAAGAAATATAATGTTATAGGAAATATAATGTTATAAGAAATATAATGTTATAAGAAATAATGTTATAAGAAATATAATGTTATAAGAAATATAATGTTATAAGAAATATAATGTTATAAGAAATATAATGTTATAAGAAATATAATGTTATAGGAAATATAATGTTATAGGAAATATAATGTTATAGGAAATATAATGTTATAGGAAATATAATGTTATAAGAAATATAATGTTATAAGAAATATAATGTTATAGGAAATAGTGGCTAATAAGAGCTGAGATAAGAATAGAAAGTCGAAAAAATAATAAGGCGCGATGTCTAAAAGAGTGTAATGTCTCTTGATCTAATATTGAATAATTGAGAATATCAGTCTTGGCAGATATCTGATAAACATACAACTAGTTATACAATAGTTTACTCTTAACCCTTTATTGGATAAAATGCAGAATGAGTATGATATATCTCATATGTCTCATATACAGGGAGTGCAGAATTATTAGGCAAGTTGTATTTTTGAGGATTAATTTTATTATTGAACAACAACCATGTTCTCAATGAACCCAAAAAACTCATTAATATCAAAGCTGAATAGTTTTGGAAGTAGTTTTTAGTTTGTTTTTAGTTATAGCTATTTTAGGGGGATATCTGTGTGTGCAGGTGACTATTACTGTGCATAATTATTAGGCAACTTAACAAAAAACAAATATATACCCATTTCAATTATTTATTTTTACCAGTGAAACCAATATATCATCTCAACATTCACAAATATACATTTCTGACATTCAAAAACAAAACAAAAACAAATCAGTGACCAATATAGCCACCTTTCTTTGCAAGGACACTCAAAAGCCTGCCATCCATGGATTCTGTCAGTGTTTTGATCTGTTCACCATCAACATTGCGTGCAGCAGCAACCACAGCCTCCCAGACACTGTTCAGAGAGGTGTACTGTTTTCCCTCCTTGTAAATCTCACATTTGATGATGGACCACAGGTTCTCAATGGGGTTCAGATCAGGTGAACAAGGAGGCCATGTCATTAGATTTTCTTCTTTTATACCCTTTCTTGCCAGCCACGCTGTGGAGTACTTGGACGCGTGTGATGGAGCATTGTCCTGCATGAAAATCATGTTTTTCTTGAAGGATGCATACTTCTTCCTGTACCACTGCTTGAAGAAGGTGTCTTCCAGAAACTGGCAGTAGGACTGGGAGTTGAGCTTGACTCCATCCTCAACCCGAAAAGGCCCCACAAGCTCATCTTTGATGATACCAGCCCAAACCAGTACTCCACCTCCACCTTGCTGGCGTCTGAGTCGGACTGGAGCTCTCTGCCCTTTACCAATCCAGCCACGGGCCCATCCATCTGGCCCATCAAGACTCACTCTCATTTCATCAGTCCATAAAACCTTAGAAAAATCAGTCTTGAGATATTTCTTGGCCCAGTCTTGACGTTTCAGCTTGTGTGTCATGTTCAGTGGTGGTCGTCTTTCAGCCTTTCTTACCTTGGCCATGTCTCTGAGTATTGCACACCTTGTGCTTTTGGGCACTCCAGTGATGTTGCAGCTCTGAAATATGGCCAAACTGGTGGCAGGTGGCATCTTGGCAGCTGCACGCTTGACTTTTCTCAGTTCATGGGCAGTTATTTTGCGCCTTGGTTTTTCCACACGCTTCTTGCGACCCTGTTGACTATTTTAAATGAAACGCTTGATTGTTCGATGATCACGCTTCAGAAGCTTTGCAATTTTAAGAGTGCTGCATCCCTCTGCAAGATATCTCACTATTTTTGACTTTTCTGAGCCTGTCAAGTCCTTCTTTTGACCCATTTTGCCAAAGGAAAGGAAGTTGCCTAATAATTATGCACACCTGATATAGGGTGTTGATGTCATTAGACCACACCCCTTCTCATTACAGAGATGCACATCACCTAATATGCTAAATTGGTAGTAAGCTTTCGAGCCTATACAGCTTGGAGTAAGACAACATGTATAAAGAGGATGATGTGGTCAAAATACTCATTTGCCTAATAATTCTGCACTCCCTGTAAACATATTGATGTAGTAGAACGTATTAGAATGTAATAGCGTACAGTAATATAACAGAGCATATAAAAATGTGATAACATATGAGTGTATTATAACATGTATTAAACATAGTAATTGTGGCAGTAATAAAAATGACTCAGAGCGTAAAAAATGAAAAAAATGTATTATAAAAATGCAAATGCAACAATAAAAAATATAAAGAGAACGAAAAGTTCTGAACAAATCAAAATGCTGAAGAATGATCTGTAGTAGAGAATCAAGGGTAATTTGGATCCGGAGTCTTAAAAGGAAACAGTCTTGATAAAGGCCCCTCCAGGCCGAAACGCGTAGACAGACCCCCATTCAACATACCAGCCTGACATACGGTGAGCACATTTCCATTTACCAGACTTCTGGTTGTATTTCTTGTTTCCTTTTAGGTCTCCGGATCCAAATTACCCTTAATTCTCTACTATAGATCAGCCTTCAGCATTTGGATTTGTTCAGAACTTTTTGTTCTCTCCATTTGGCATTTTTATATTTTTTATTGTTGCGTTTGCATTTTTATATTTTTTATTGTTGCATTTGCATTTTTATAACACATATTTTTTTTTTTTTTACACTCTGAGTCGTTTTTATTACTGCAGCAATTACTATGTTTAATACATGTTATAATACACTCATATGTTATCACATTTTTATATGCTCTGTTATATTACTGTACGCTATTACATTCTTATACGTTCTACCACATCAATATGTTTATATGAGACATATGAGATATATCATACTCATTCTGCATTTTATCCAATAAAGGGTTAAGAGTAAACTATTGTATTACTAGTTGTATGTTTATCAGATATCTGCCAAGACTGATATTCATAATTATTCAATATTAGATCAAGAGACATTACACTCTTTTAGACATCGCGCCTTATTATTTTTTCGACTTTCTATTCTCATCTCAGCTCTTATTAGCCACTATTTCCTATAACATTATTTCTTATAACATTATCACCTAGATTACGAGTTTAGCGTTAGAGGCTATGCAGTACTAACGAGCAGTTTTATCTCACTGCTCACTTACCTACAGCGCTGGTATTAGGAGTTTTCAGAAACCCGTCGTTAAAAGACAAGAAGTGAGCGATGAGCAAAATTTTGCTCATTACCGCACTCCAATACCAGCGCGGCTTAAGTCAGCGGTGAGCTGGTTTAACGTGCTCATGCACGATTTCCCCATAGGAATCAACGGGGAGAGCCGGCTGA
The DNA here is from genome assembly GCF_027579735.1 of Bombina bombina. Classification (NCBI taxonomy): domain Eukaryota; kingdom Metazoa; phylum Chordata; class Amphibia; order Anura; family Bombinatoridae; genus Bombina; species Bombina bombina. The sequence continues at coordinate 1,154,439,663 of NC_069501.1, read as the reverse complement.
AAAAAAAGCTTAACACCTGCAAAAAAGCAGCGTAAAACTCCTTTAACGCAGCCCCATTGATTCCTATTGGGAAATAAAATGTATGTCTACACCTAACACCCTAACATAAAACCCGAGTCTAAACACCCCTAATCTTACACTTATTAACCCCTAATCTGCCGCCCCCGACATCGCTGACACCTACATTATATTATTAACCCCTAATCTGCCGCTCCGGACACTGCCACCACCTACATTATACTTATACACCCCTAATCTGCTGCCCCCAACATCGCCGACACCTACATTATATTTATAACAACTAATCTGCCGCCCCCAATGTCGCCGCCACCTACCTACACTTATTAACCCCTAATCTGCTGCCCCCAACGTCGCCGCCACTATAATAAACATATTAACCCCTAAACCGCCGCACTCCCGCCTCGCAAATATTAGTTAAATATTATTAACCCCTAATCTGCTGGCCCTAACATGGCTGCCACCTACCTACATTTATTAACTCCTAATCTGCCGCCCCCAACGTCGCCGCCACTATACTAAATGTATTAACCCCTAAACCTAAGTCTAACCCTAACACCCCCTAACTTAAATATAATTAAAAGAAATCTAACTAAAAATTCCTATTATTAGCTAAATTATTCCTATTTATAACTAAATACTTACCTGTAAAATAAACCCTAAGATAGCTACAATATAACTAATAGTTACATTGTATCTAAATAGTTATTAACTATTTAATAACTACCTAGCTAAAATAAATACAAAAGTACCTGTAATAACACCTAACCTAAGTTAGGGTTAGAGTTAGACTTAGATTTAGGGATTAATAACTTTAATATAGTGGCGGCGACGTTGGGGGCGGCAGATTAGGGGTTAATAAATGTAGGTAGGTGGCGGTGATGTTAGGGACGGCAGATTAGGGGTTAAAAATATTTAACTAGTGTTTGCGATGCGGGAGTGCGGCGGTTTAGGGGTTAATATATTATAGTGGCAGCGATGTCCGGTTCGGCAGATTAGGGGTTAAAAATTTTCTTTTAGTGTTTGCGATGTGGGAGGGCCTCGGTTTAGGGGTTAATATGTAGATTATGGGTGTTAGTGTACTTTTTCGCACTTTAGTTAAGAGGTTTATGATACGGCTTTGTAGTGTAAAACTCTTAACTACTGACTTTAAAATGCGGTAACAGTCTTGACAGGAGAGTGTCTACCGCTCACTTTTTGGAAGACTCTTAATACCGGCGCTATGCAAGTCTCATTGAAAAAAGAGGATTTACGCAATTTACGTAAGTGGATTTGCGGTATTGCCAAGTCTGGCCAAAAAAGTGAGCGGTACACCTGTACCTGCAAGACTTGTAATACCAGTGGGCGTTAAAAAGCAGCGTTAGGACCGGCTAACGCTGCTTTTTAAGCCTAACACACAACTCGTAATCTAGCCGTTAATTTCTTATAACATTATATGTTTGTTAGCACATGCAGTGATCTACAAAAGACAGTGTTGCATTTTTCACATTGCTACAAAGTAGCCTTAAGGCACTCTTTCTCTTTCCTTTTTATATATACGTTACTTTTTTATATACAAGTAGCTATAATGTTTTGACTTCTAGATTAGTCACATTTATTCCACAAACCACTCATTATTTCTAGCACACACATTTTTCAATTATAATGGCCCTTTAAAACTGATCAACAAAACTTCTGATCCAAAGAAGGGGAATCCCTTGAAAACTTGTCCTTTTGCTATAGAATTTAGCCCAGTAAAAAGATGCTACTATTACATCACGTGAAGATACTATAATATCATCCGAAAACTAACATTGTTACTCTTAAAGTAAAATGATCATATCAAAATTGATTTCCCCATATTTAGTAAATGTCCCAGCCTATCTAAGGCCTTATTTCTATATTAACTTTAATGACTGAATCTTGAAATTGCAAAGCAAAAAAAATAAATTATAGACTGGTTACCAACCATACTGTACACTGGTATAGTTCAATTGATCAGTTGTTCTCATCTGTGGTAAACCGGGGTCGACTGGCACTTTTCAGTTAAACCAGTTCATGTCCCACTGCATGGACTTGCTTATTATATTTTTCTTAAAGGGACACTGAACACAATTTTTTTTCTTTCGTGATTCAGATAGAGCAAGCAATTTTAAGCAACTTTCTAATTTACTTCTATTATCAAATTTTCTTCATTCTTTTGGTATCTTTATTTGAAAATCAAGAATGTAAGTTTAGATGCCGGCCCATTTTTGGTGAACAACCTGGGTTGTTCTTGCTGATTGGTGGATTAATTTAACTGACCAATAAACAAGTGCTGTCCAGTGGTCTGAATTAGAAAATAGCTTAGATGCCTTCTTTTTCAAATAAAGATAGCAAGAGAACAAAGAAAAATTGATAATAGGAGTAAATTAGAAAGTTGCTTAAAATTGCATGCTCTATCGGAATCACGAAAGAAAAAAAATTTGGGTTCAGTGTCCTTTTAATGTTTTATGTATTGTTTGATGTTCTATAGATTATTTTGTGTATAAAAACTATTATTTATTCTGAAAGATTACTATATTTATTTTCTCCACAATCCATTTAATTTGTTTTATTTTAATTTTTTTCCTTTTGTGTGTTTTATTTTGTTTTATTCTTTGTTTTGTTTTTCTTCTTTTTATTATTTAAGGGAAGTCAGTAAGGAAGATTGCAGGTATCTTTTTTTTTAATATTTTTAAGTCATATTTTTGTTTTGTTGTACAAAGAGTGATGTTTGCGTGAGACACCTCTTAAACAAATTATGTAGAAATGGTTTCTACCTCATTGCTATTCATTGGATGCTTTAAAGGACCACTGAATACAGTAGAATTTCATAATTAATAAGTGCTTAATGAAAAGACAATTCAATAACACTCACAACATCACAAGATGTTTCCCCCCATTTTGCCGGCCCCCTGTATCATGTGACAGCCAACTGCCAATCACAGACTAGTATACATATACCCTGTGAACTTGTGCACATTCTCAGTAGGAGATGTGTATATAAAAACAATGTGCAAAATGTAATAATAAAAATAAATTGGAAAGGCTCTTAAAACTGTATGCTCTATCTGAATCATGAAAGTTTAATTTTGACTTTTGTCCCTTTAATAAACCGTTCACTGTATTTTTAAAGGCTAAAGTAATTTCCTCTCAGAAAACATATTTGTTCAATTTGAAAGCAATGAACTCTCTTCTGTCATTGGTGCTTTTTAAAAGGCTCCTTTATATTGTCACAGCGACACCAGATGCCCAATAAAAATTGTTAAGTGTCACAGTCAAATATCAGAACAAGTGCAGATTTCCAAAAAGCACTGAGAGGGACACTGATTTATGACGATAATCCAGTGCCACAGTTGTTGTCACTTGTTATTTTAGTATCTTATTGTGAAAATGATGTGATCAGGATTTTAGCATTTTGAGTTGTCATTTATAAAAATCCAATTTGACAATGAGAAAGCCCAATGGTGACACAGAACTTATTACAATAACTTATCACAATAAAATACTAAGATTCAGTTTTGAATTACGTGAATTTCAACTCAAATGTTAGATTAAATTATGACCATTTTAAATGGTGTTACTTCCCGTCATTTTAAAATCTGAACTCATTTTTATATCCTCTCTAAGGGGCTGATTTACCCCTGTTTCCACGTGACTTTAGGCTCGCTGGAAACAGCAGATATGAAGCAGTGGTTCCATAACCTGTCCACCTGCTCTGAGGCCGCGGACAGAAATCAACCCGATTGAATACGATCGGGTTGATTGACACCCCCTGCTAGCGGCCAAGAACTGCTGGTGCAATGATAAATGCTTACAGTGTATGCTGTTGGCATTTATCAATGTTCAGCGGACATGATACGCTACATCGTATCATGTCCGCTCGCACTATGATATATCTACCCATAAGGGGCCTATTTATCAAGCTCCGTATGGAGCTTGTGGGCCCGTGTTTTCTGCTAGTCGCCCGTGTTTTCTGCTAGTGGCCGATTGGCCGCGAATCTGCAGGGGGCGGCGTTGCAACAGCAGTTCTCAAGAGCTACTGGTGCAATGCTGAATGCGGAGAGCGTATTGCTCTCCGCATTCAGCGAGGTCTGTCAGACATGATCCTATATATATATATATATATATATAGGAATGTATATTTAAAAATATGTATAACAGTTTCTTCTATCTGAAGAACATTAGCATGTATAATCATTACAGTATAAACACACTAAAATACATTATTAAATAGTAATATTGATTAAAAATTATTTTTATTGGTTTGAGGTATTTAAGTGGAAAGGGCTCCATTTTGTATGTGTGTGTATATATGTGTGTGTGTGTGTGTATATATATATATATATATAAGTATGTGTGTGTGTATATATATATATGTATATGTATATATGTATATGTGTATATATGTATGTATCTACATATATATATATATATATATATATATATATATATATATACATAGACATACACATATTTAGATATGTGTATATATATATATTATAGCCCTTTGCTGTCAAACATTGTGTCATATACCTTTGAACCCTCATAACTTTTTTATTAATATTTATATGCATCATTTTTAATGCATAGTGTATATATGAGTGTACATGTATTTTTATTGTATTTATGTTGTTGTGTTTAGTGCAACTTTAATTTTGAGGTCTTCAGTCACGCTAACCTGGCGAGCGGTGGCGTTTGTGGCTACTTGTAAGATGATTGCAATTTAGCGCAGGCGCAATATTTCTATATCGCTTGCACTAACGTTAGTGCCAAAAATGTAAAACAGTAAATATGTGTTTGTATCTTCCTTGTAGTTTGTAGCATTGTTGTGAGATGATTGATAAAATAAGAAGCCTTGGTTCTTGTCTAACTTAGTAGTAAATAGGAACAATGGTCGACCATGTAAATTAACTGCACAACATTGCCATAAGTAAATGACTATTGCTATATGGTATAACGCCTACTGCAGAAATATATTTTACTTAGCAACTAATAGAAAAATCAAAAACCAAGTACAAATAAACCCAACTCATTTATACACAAAATATAATTCTATGTTCCGTCAGTATTGTTGAAGCAGTAAATAGACTTTAAATAATGTTCCACTCTATTTATCACAATAAGATTGTTTTTGAGTCAACACTCTGATATCACTATAAAATGGATTAACCTAAAGTTAGATCTTATTTGAGCTTTAGACATCTCTACCAAAAATGATAGCTGCATATTTTGTAGCAATTGCGTTTGTACAACGATTAGTTTGCTACTAGTTAGTGACTGTAAGCTATATGTGTTTCCATCAATAGAAGCCATTCCTAATGGCCGATCGCTGTTACCAGCCAGGTAATTAGCTTCTAATTCCAGCTTATAAAATCCTGGTATTTCTGTCTTTTATAATATTCCATTAAAAAAGGTTCAACCACAGACCAGCAATCTAGAAATAGGGATAAATAAAGAATGAATCAAATATATGCAAAGCACTGGTGTAACAAACTGTTCAAAATAAATCAAATATATGTTGTCATAGAACCTGCCCTTTTAATACACTTACAATTTGTTTTATATTTCTAGCAAATTCAGCAAAACAGAATGGGAGATGAAAAAGTTTGACAAAGCAATTGGGTATGTAACCTATTATCTCAATGCTCTTGTTTTATTTTGTTGTCTATTACTGTCATTATTATTGTTATTGGAATTATGTTGTTAAAGGGGCATAGAAGGGATGCATAACATTTAATGTACCAGTCTGTTTAGTATAGTTTTATGATACCATTAAAAAGAATATTCAGGAAGTTTTCTTCATTGCAAAATAAAAACCATACCTGATTTCCCAGCTTTGACCCATTAAATCACTCTGGCATTTTTTTTAAAACAATACAGCCAAAAAGAGACTTTATCTTCCGAGTCACGCAACTTAAAGGGAAGGTGTTTCTAATTGGTTGTTGCAACAGCGAAGAGATTAAAGGGATATGAAACCCTAGCATTTTCTTTTGTGATTCAGACAGAGCATACACTTTTACAACAGTTTCCCATTTACTTATATTATCAAATGTGCTTTGTTCCCATGGCATTCTTTGTTGAAGAGATACCTAGATAGGTCTCTAGAGCAGTGATTTTTAACCTTTTTTTTGCCGTTGCACACTTTTTTACAAATTTAAAAAAAAATCACACATTGTAGCCTAATACAGCATATATATATATACACACAAACACACACATACTGTATGTATTGTGCTGTTATGCCATGCCTCCTACAAACTACCCCTGCACTGGGAGTAAAAAACAAGCAAAGTTTAAAAAATATGTCACACTGTTGTCAGTCTGACCTGAGGATCTCTCACGGCACACTAGTGTGCCACTGCACACTGGTTGAAAAACACTGCTCTAGAGCACTACTCTAGGAAATAGTGCTTCCATCTAGTGCTCTTTCAAATAGCTAACATTCTTGCAAAACCAGCTGCTCTATAGTTCTCCAGACATGTGCACACCCCTGAGCTTACATCCCTGCTTTCTTTTCAACAAAAGATACAAAGAGCACAAACAATATTTGATAATAGAAGTAAATTAGAAAGTTATTTAAAACGGCATTCTCTATCTGAATCATGAAAGGAAAAAAAAACATGTTTTCCCGCTCCCGCTCGAATGTTAACTCCGCTAGAAGAAAGCTTTTTGTGCACGTCGAGTTGCCCTTGTATTATGAATTGAAAGTAAACTGTTTTCACTCACATGCTAAACCAACGAGCGTTAAAAGCTGAACTTAAGAATATCGCGCATGCAATAACCTATTCCCTCATAGAGGTCAATGGAGCAAAAAAAGTTGTGAAAAAACACCCTACTCGCGTGCAAACCCGATTGCATATTCTCAAGTGCGCTAACTTGACATAAAAATTTCACATTGCAATATTCTTCACATACAAGAATATGTTCTATTAATTCATAAATACATATTTCTATATACATATATGATGTTTTTGGTACAATATATATCTATACACACACACATATATATATATATGATTTTATATATAGGTATAGATATATACAGTATATAGGAATATCTATCTATAATACTTAGAACATATTCTGCTTTGTGCAGAGCATTGGAATGTGAAATATTTACAGTAAATACATAGTTAAAACCTTTATTAAAAATGAATATTGCATAAATATGCTTTTACCTGTATTCATCTACTTATATATGTCTATATATGTGTACACATGTATTTATGTGTTTAAATTAGTATATATGTCTGTAAATACATATATGTACGTATAAATACATAAATACATTTGTACACATATATATGCATATACACTCTAGATATGCATATGTATGTATCTCTATGTTAAGCCTTTTGAGGCCTTTTCTAACACCTGAGACCTCATAACTTTTGTGTGCAATATTTTTTTATATAATTTTTATTAGATGGTGTTATTTTGAGTGGAACTGTGCTATGTAATGTATCTGGTATAACTTTTTTGTTTTGTGAAACAGTTAACCAGAGCTCTGAGGATACGGTAATCATTCTAGCATAAATCACGATTGTGCTTAAGCGATCACGTTTAAATTCAACTTGTAATATAAGCGGAAAACCCTACGAGCGCAAACCCCTTATCACTTGCACGTAACTGTTATAGCTCCAACTGTAGTCAGCATTGTTCTTCAACTGAGAATAATATCTTGGGCAAAAAGGCCACTAATTGCTTCTATTGTTCAGTCTATATTCAGATAGAGCATGCATTTTTAAGCAACGTTCTAATTTACTCCTATTATCAAATTTTCTTTGTTCTCTTGCTATCTTTATTTGAAAAATAAGGCATCTAAGCTAAAGAGCCAGACAATTTTCGGTTCAGCCCTGGACAGCACTTGTTTATTGGTGGGTGAATGTATCCACCAATCAGCAAGAACAACCCAGGTTGTTCACCAAAAATGGGCCAGCATCTAAATTTACATTCTTGCTTTTCAAATAAAGATATCAAGAGAATAAACATTTTGGGTTCAGTGTCCCTTTTAATATTGTTATTATAGTCTCATTGTTTACATCTATCTGACGCTCTGCAATATATTTGTCTGTCACAGCTATTCATTTGCCATTGTTGGGATAAACATCACGGACCTGGCCTACAATCTGCTTGTAAGTGGCGCCCTGAAGACGCATCTGTATAACGTAGCTCTAGAAGCCCCAGCATTACAGCACTTCCAGCAGACTTTCTGTAAGTTTCCTCTGTTTGTTGTAATAAACTAAAAATCATCTACATCCCAAATAAACACTTTACTTGCTAATGGTGGTAGAACTAAATGGTGAACTATTCTAATCTTCTTCTATATCATTCCATTATGTAAAGTTATATAAATCTCTAACATATATATGATAATAGGGATCATTTTTAAATTATGTTAGTTGTTTAATAAAGCTATGGGTACCACCATGTTGTTACCTAGGTTACTCTGCTGAGGCCAATTAGTTACAGCTAGAAATGAGTCACTGGATTGTGCAACCAATGACTGTATGGAATATAGCAGTGTTGAATCTGGTGTCTGACATTTTACAAGGAATTGGAGAGCCCAAAATTTTCAGAATCAAATTACAGGAACTGGAGAAAAAATAAATGATGAAAGTATTGTATATTGCAAAGTCTTTATACTACACATGATTAAACATTTTATTGTAAAATTGTAAAGTGCTTAAAGGGACAGTAAACACCTTCAATTGTCATATACATTTTCCAAAGTTATTAGTAATTAAACAACTTTGTCACCTTGTATTATTTAGCTCTGAGGATTTTCTAATTCTCAGAACTTGAAAATGCAACCTGCTGACTTATCAAGGCTAACCCTACTACATATATTCCCCTTATTAGCTTTATCTGATAAGAACTGCAAAACAATGTACTTTATACTAGCATAATGACCGGGCCATGTTGTCTGCAGATTAAAACCTAGATTGGCTCTTCCAAATAAGGCAAATTGTGCGTGGAGTTTGACAATTAAAATATAATTGCTTTAAACAAGTTGCTAATTATTTTTAATAGTGCTTAGATTTGGTTGATGTTCTATATCAACCAACCGAAATGTCTTGTAAATACATGGGCCTCTAGTTATCAATGTCTGTCGGACCTGATCCGACAGTGCGGATCAGGTCCGACAGACATCGCTGAATACGGCGAGCAATACGCTCGCCATATGCAGCATTGCACCAGCAGCTCACAAGAGCTGCTGGTGCAACGCCGCCCCCTGCAGACTTGCGGCCAATAGGCCGCCAGCAGGGAGGTGTCAATCAACCCGATCGTACTCGATCGGGTTGATTTCCGGCGATGTCTGTCCGCCTGCTCAGAGCAGGCGGACAGGTTATGTAGCAGCGGTCTTTGTGACCGCTGCCTCATAACTGCTGTTTCTGGCGAGCCTGCAGGCTCGCCAGAAACACGGGGCATCAAGCTCCATTCGGAGCTTGATACATATGCCCCATGATGTTTACTGTCTGTTTAATGCGCCTTTACTCTCTATATACAGCCATAAGAAATTACACAAATCCCAGGAATTTTACAATATGAAAATGCCAAGTGAATCTCCAAAGCTTCTACCCTAAAATCAGCAGTGGTTTCCTGTTACTTCTAAACAAATCACTGCACTGTGCAATAATCTGACTTACTATAGATTGTATAACATTAGCATTAAACTAAACACATTCTCAACTTAGAAGGACTTACAGACTGCGAGGGCTTTGTTAGAGCAGAACATCTGATCAATTCATAGGGTTGGACTGCACATCTATAAACTATTTTATTATTAATTGTTAATAACATATTTTCTGACAGCATGGCCAACTAAAATGACCATTACAAAATAATTTACCCCCTATCTTTTTTCTTTTCTTTTTTTTTATTTGGAAATTTAAATAATTTAAATAAATGTTCTGAGGATTTTCTAATTCTCAGAACTTGAAAATGCAACCTGCTGACTTATCAAGGCTAACCCTACTACATATCTTCCCCTTATTAGCTTTATCTGATAAGAACTGCAAAACAATGTACTATACTAGCATAATGACCGGGCCATGTTGTCTGCAGATTAAAACCTAGATTGGCTCTTCCAAATAAGGCAAATTGTGCGTGGAGTTTGACAATTAAAATATAATTGCTTTAAACAATTTGCTAATTTTTTTTAATAGTGCTTAGATTTGGTTGATATGTTGTTCTATATCAACCAACCGAAATGTCTTGTTAATACATGGGCCTCTAGTTATCAATGTCAGATGCAGATCAGGTCCGACAGACATCGCTGAATACGGCGAGCAATACGCTCGCCATATGCAGCATTGCACCAGCAGCTCACAAGAGCTGCTGGTGCAACGCCACCCCCTGCAGACTCGCAGCCAATAGGCCGCCAGCAGGGAGGTGTCAATCAACCCGATCGTACTCGATCAGGTTGATTTCCGGCGATGTCTGTCCGCCTGCTCAGAGCAGGCGGACAGGTTATGGAGCAGCAGTCTTTGTGACCGCTGCTTCATAACTGCTGTTTCTGGTGAGCCTGCAGGCTCGCCAGAAACACGGGGCATCAAGCTCCATTCGGAGCTTGATACATATGCCCCATGATGTTTACTGTCTGTTTAATGCGCCTTTACTCTCTATATACAGCCATAAGAAATTACACAAATCCCAGGAATTTTACAATATGAAAATGCCAAGTGAATCTCCAAAGCTTCTACCCTAAAATCAGCAGTGGTTTCCTGTTACTTCTAAACAAATCACTGCACTGTGCAATAATCTGACTTACTATAGATTGTATAACATTAGCATTAAACTAAACACATTCTCAACTTAGAAGGACTTACAGGCTGCGAGGGCTTTGTTAGAGCAGAACATCTGATCAATTCATAGGGTTGGACTGCACATCTATAAACTATTTTATTATTAATTGTTAATAACATATTTTCTGACAGCATGGCCAACTAAAATGACCATTACAAAATAATTTACCCCCTATCTTTTTTCTTTTCTTTTTTTATTTGGAAATTTAAATAATTTAAATAAATTTGTCTTTCATGATTCAGACAGAGAATGCAATTTTAAACAATTTTTCTTCTATTAGCAATTTATCTTTGTTCTCTTGGTATATTTTGTTGAAAAGCAGAGACGTAAGCTTAGTAGCCTGCCCGTTTCTAGAGCACTATATGGCTGCAGTTTTGCAAGAATGTTATCGATTTGCAAGAGCACTAGATGGCTGCCTACCTAGGCATTAGAGATGTGAAAAGAACCGAATACCAAAAGCAGCCTCCTACTTCCGCATTCTCTACTAGCCACCAATCAGCAAGCTCTACCTAGGTGCTGAACCAAAAATGTGCCAACTCTTAAGCTTACATTCCTGCTTTTTCAAATAAAGATACCAAGAGAACAAAGAAACATTGATAATTTGAGTAAATTAGTAAGTTGCTTACAATTGCATGCTCTATCTGAATCATGAAAAACAAATGGGGGTTTCATATCCCTTTAAACAAAATGTATGTTGCATACAAAATAGCAATATGTGTTTGATATTTAATTTATTTTTAAACTAGCAGGAAGTGCATGTTTGTAAAGAACTCATTGCCTGTCTAGTAATTCTCGCAGCTCTATTGGGGAGTTCTACCTTAATCTGCACCGTAAACCACAACCATATATTTTTCTCACAGTTGAGTAGTGATTTAATCCCCTTGGCTGCTAGTAATATAGTAATTAATAGGCATGTGCATTTGTCTATTTCGGACTATTCCAAATGCTGAAGATGGCGGCTGCAAACCACATTCATCAATTTTCAGAGCCGGAGTTCTACTTGTGAAAGTGCCTCTAAGATTTATGCAAATCCAGATCTTATTGTGTTTCACTTTTACAAGAATAAATTCAGCTCCTAAAATTGCTGATTGTGGCTACAGCTGCCATCTTTGGCAATTGGATCATGGGCTTCCACAGAAATCTTTCCATGGAGGGGAAATAAAGTAAAATATATCCAGACAAACACATATCCCAAAATGCTACTAGACCTAGTTTACTGGTACACTATACATATACAATACTTTGGACTCTCAATAATCTAAACGTTAATACACTATCACACATTTTGTTTTGGGTGTAATAAAATGAATGTCTTTATCCAGACTCCTAACTTATAAATTAAAATAGAATAGTTTTTTTATTATTTAGTGTAAATAGTCTTGTGCTCTGAGCTAATGGATTACTGTGTATATTAAAACAGATTTCGGTAAATTTCACCATACTTAGATATATAATGCAGACACAAAAAGATAAGGGAAAAAAGAAACACCATTGGGCACACTAAGTACTATTGGGGTAGCGGTATGCAATCATTAAGGGGACGGAATGTGGAGGGTTCAAGGTAAAATATAGCTTTTATTAATACATTAAAAAAATGTGAACAAACACTTAAAAACAATTAAAAACATATAACATATGTAATGGTCCCAAAGTGTAAGGACGTCAATTATATCAATAAGTATACTGGATTAGTGCAATAATTAGGCTTGCACAAACCCTGGGTAATTAACCCCATTCCACAGTGCACTGCGACATAGAAAGAATCCCTATTATAATTTTGTTTAGTCACAAGGGCTTTAACTATACTGTCACAGTGCTCCTGGATGGTAATTAGTAATTACTGGGTATTACCGTGCACCGTCTACTGTAGAGGATGGTATAACCAAACCTAGTATCAATAAAATATAATCGGCTAGATTACGAGTTTTGCGTTATGAGTGAAAAAGCCTCACAACGCTGATTTTTCACTACCGCTGGTATTTAGAGTCTTGCAGGTATAGCTGTACCGCACACTTTTTTAGCCGTAACGCAACGTAACTACCGCACCTTTCAAAAAGTTCTTTTTCAATGGGACTTCCATAGCACCGGTATTACGAGTTTTGTCTGGGAGGCCAAAAAGTGAGCGGTACACCCTATACCGTCAAGATTCATACCGCCATCTAAAGTCAGTAGTTATGAGTTTTACGTTACAAATCTGTAGCATAAAACTCATAACTAAAGTGTTAAAAAGTACACTAACACCCATAAACTACCCATTAACCCCTAAACCGAGGCCCTCCCGCATTGCAAACACTAAAATAAAATTATTAACCCCTAATCTACCACTCCGGACATCGCCCCCACTATAATAAACATATTAACCCCTAAACCGCCGCACTCCCGCATCGCAAACACTAGTTAAATATTATTAACCCCTAATCTGCTGCCCCTAACTTTGTCGACACCTACCTACATCTATTAACCCCTAATCTGCTGCCCCCAACGTCGCCGCCACTATACTAAAGTTATTAAACCCTAAGTCGAACCCTAACACCCACTAACTTAAATATAATTAAATTAAATCTAAATCAAACCTACTATTAATAACTAAATAATACCTATTTAAAACTAAATACTTACCTATAAAATAAACCTTAAGCTAGCTACAATATAACTAATAGTTACATTGTAGCTAGCTTAATGTTTATTTTTATTTTACAATCAAGTTTGTATTTATTTTAACTAGGTAGACTAGTTAGAATAGTTATTAACTATGTACTAACTACCTAGCTAAAATAAATACAAATTTACCTGTAAAATAAAACTTTACCTGTCTTACACTAACACCTAACCTTACGCTATAATTAAATAAATTACCTAAATTAAATACAATTAACTAAAATAAATTACCTAAATTACAATTACAAAAATTACAAAAAACAAACAAACACTAAATTACACAAAATAAAAAACAAATTATTAGATATTTAAACTAATTACACCTAATACTAATAGCCCTATCAAAATAAAAAGCGGCAATGCCCATACAAATGCCCTTTTCAGGGCAATGGGGAGCTTAGGTTTTTTGGATAGGATTTTATTTGGGGGGTTTGGTTGTGTGGGTGGTGGGTTTTACTGTTGGGGAGTTGTTTGTATTTTTTTTTACCGGTAAAAGAGCTGATTTCTTTGGGGCAATGCCCCACAAAAGGCCCTTTTAAGGGCTATTGGCAGTTTAGTTTAGGCTAGGGTTTTTTTTATTTTGGGGGGGCTTTTTTTATTTTGATAGGGCTATTAGATTAGGTGTAATTAGTTTAAATATTTGATAATTTCTTTTCTCCTACATTGGTGTATCCGGTCCACGGCTTCATCCTTACTTGTTGCATATTCTCAATCTCTACAGGAAGTGGCAAAGAGAGCACACAGCAGAGCTGTCCATATAGCTCCCCTCAGGCTCCGCCCCCCCCCAGTCATTCTCTTTGCCGCTCTAACTAGTAGCATCTCCACGGGGGTGGTAAAGAGTATGTGGTGTTAGTTGTAGTTTTTTATTTCTTCTATCAAGAGTTTGTTATTTTAAAATAGTGCCGGCTTGTACTATTTACTCTACAGCAGAAAGTGATGAAGATTTCTGCTAAGAGGAATATGATTTTAGCACCAGTAACTAAAATCCATTGCTGTTCCCACGCAGGACTGTTGAATACCGGATAACATCAGTTGGAGGGAACAGTTTGCAGGCTTAACTGCTTCAGGTATGAGCAGTCATTTTTATAACAAGACCATGTAATGCTAGAAGACTGTCAGAAATTCCCTCTGGGATAGGTAAGCCATTTTTCTTAGACTCTGTATAAAATGATGGCTTATATTAAGGGCTCTATGCTGGTTGACACTATTGTGGGCTTAATCGATTGCTTTTTAGCATGTTTTCACTATAAATAAGGTGTTTTTTTCAGACTTTAAAACACTTTCGGGAGTTTAATTTGCGCCTGGCACTTATTTGGACACCTAATCTAGTCAGAAAGGCCCCTCCACTCTGGAATGAAGAGGGAGGAGGCCTCATTTTCGCGCCTCAATTGCGCAGTTGTTTTGACTAGGCAGTTCATGCAGCTTCACGTGTGGAGTCCAGAGGCATCAGAAAAGACTTCACAGAGGCTTATTTCCTACTTGAATAATCCCTAACGAAGGTAAAGGCCACAGTAGAAGCTGTGGCATAGTACTGTAGTGTTTTTAAGCGGTTTACTGCTGTTATTAGCTCCGGCTTGGGCATTAAGGGGTTAATTGGTTTGAAAATTTGTGTGCAATCTTCTCAAAGCATTAAGACACTGTGGTGAAAATTTCATTAAAATCGGATGTTTATTTGATGGTTTTTTTGATGTTTCAGTAATAAAGTGTGCACTTTTATTATTTAAAGAGACAGTAACGTTTTTGTCAAAAATAATTTTTATTGCATTGAAGTTCTGTCTAAGTCTGTCAAACATGTCTGACCCTTTAAATAGCCTATGTTCTGTATGTTTAAAGGCCAAGGTGGTTCCCCCATTAAATTTATGTGTGAAGTGTGCCATAGCGTCCAAACAGCTTAAGGACTGTACAATCACGCTTAAAGATGTAGCCCAAGATGATTCTTTAGCTGAAGGTAGTGAGGATAGCCGCTATCCCCTCCTGTGTCAACACCAGCTATGCCCGCGCAAGCGATGCCCAGTACATCTAGCGCTCCAATTGGTATTACTATGCAGCAGTTAGCAGCAGTAATGGATAATTCTCTCGCAGCATTTTTATCCAAACTGCCAGCTTTTCCAAGGAAGCGTGATTGCTCAGTTTTAAATACAGAAAACGAGCAAGCAGACGCAGAGGATAATTTATCTGTAGTGCCCTCACATCAATCTGACTTGGCGGTGAGGGAGGGCCTGTCTGAGGGAGAAATTTCTGACACAGGAAAAATTTCTCAGCAGGCAGAGCCTGATACCATAGCATTTAAATTTAAGCTAGAACACCTCTGCGCCCTACTTAAGGAGGTCCTAGCTACACTTGATGATTGTGACCCCTTGGTGGTCCCAGAAAAATTGTGTAAAATGGATAAATTCTTAGAGGTCCCAGTACACACTGATGCGTTTCCGATACCTAAGAGGGTGGCGGATATAGTGAATAAGGAGTGGGAGAAGCCAGGTGTACCTTTTGTTCCCCCTCCTATATTTAAGAAAATGTTCCCCATTGTTGACCCCAGAAGGGACGCGTGGCAGACGGTCCCTAAGGTAGAGGGGGCAGTTTCAACGCTAGCTAAGGGCACGACTATACCAATAGAAGGCAGTTGCGCTTTCAAAGATCCTACGGATAAAAAATTAGAAGGTTTACTTAAGAACATTTTTGTTCAACAAGGTTTTCTTCTTCAACCAATTTCTTGCATTATTCCTGTAACCACTGCAGCTGCTTTTTGGTTTGAGGAACTAGAAAACTCGCTCCAGAAGGAGACTTCTTATGATGAAGTCATGGACAGAATTCACGCCCTGAAGTTGGCTAATTCTTTCATTACAGATGCCGCTTTGCAGTTAGCTAAATTAGCGGTGAAAAATTCTGGTTTCGCAATCGTGGTGCGCAGAGCGCTTTGGCTAAAATCTTGGTCGGCGGATGTGTCGTCCAAAACAAAATTGCTTAATATTCCTTTCAAGGGTAAGACCCTATTCGGGCCAGAGTTGAAAGAAATTATTTCAGATATCACTGGGGGAAAGGGCCATGCCCTTCCACAGGATAGACCTTTCAAAGCTAAAAATAAGTCTAATTTTCGTTCCTTTCGTAATTTCAGGAACGAACCGGCTTCTACCTCTACAGCCAATAGGCAAGAGGATAACGCATCCCAGCCCAAACCAGCATGGAAGCCATTGCAAGGCTGGAACAAGGGTAAACAGGCCAAGAAGCCTGCTGCTGCTATCAAGACAGCATGAAGGGGTAGCCCCCGATCCGGGACCGGATCTAGTAGGGGGCAGACTTTCTCTCTTTGCTCAGGCTTGGGCAAGAGATGTTCCGGACCCCTGGGCTCTAGAAATTGTCTCTCAGGGGTATCTTCTAGAATTCAAGGACCTTCCTCCAAAGGGAAGGTTCCACATGTCTCGCTTGTCTTTAGACCAGGTAAAGAGACAGGCATTCTTACATTGCGTAGAAGACCTTTTAAAAATGGGAGTGATACACCCAGTTCCAACAGCAGAACAAGGACGGGGTTTTTACTCAAACCTGTTTGTAGTTCCCAAAAAGGAAGGAACTTTCAGGCCAATTCTGGATTTAAAAATCCTAAACAAATTCCTCAGAGTTCCATCATTCAAAATGGAAACCATTCGGACAATCTTACCAATGATCCAGGAGGGTCAATATATGACTACCGTGGACTTAAGGGATGCGTACCTGCATATTCCTATCCACAAAGATCACCATCAGTTCCTAAGGTTCGCCTTTCTGGACAAACATTACCAGTTCGTGGCTCTTCCCTTCGGATTGGCCACTGCCCCCAGAATTTTCACATAGGTGCTAGGGTCCCTTCTAGCGGTTCTAAGGCCAAGGGGCATTGCAGTAACACCTTACCTAGATGACATCTTAATAGGCTGGGGTGCGGTCTGGGAGTCCCTGAAAGCTCAGGGTCTTTGGTCTCGGGAAGAATCTCTTCTCCCAATAAACATTTTGGAATTGAGAGCGATATTCAATGCGCTCCAGGCATGGCCTCAACTAGCGGAGGCCAAATTCATCAGATTTCAGTCGGACAACATGACGACTGTAGCGTACATCAATCATCAGGGAGGAACAAAGAGTTCCCTGGCAATGAGGGAGGTATCCAAGATCATCAAATGGGCAGAGGATCACTCCTGCCATCTATCAGCAATTCACATCCCAGGAGTGGAAAACTGGGAGGCGTATTATCTGAGTCGTCAGACTTTTCATCCGGGGGAGTGGGAACTTCACCCTGAGGTTTTTGCCCAGTTAACTCAACTATGGGGCCTTCCAGATCTGGATCTGATGGCGTCACGTCAGAACTCCAAAGTTCCACGTTACGGGTCCAGGTCCAGGGATCCCAAGGCGACATTGGTAGATGCTTTAGTGGCGCCTTGGTCGTTCAATCTAGCTTATGTCTTTCCACCGTTTCCTCTTCTCCCCCGGCTGGTAGCCAGGATCAAACAGGAGAAGGCTTCGGTAATTCTAATAGCTCCTGCGTGGCCACGCAGGACTTGGTATGCAGACCTGGTGAATATGTCATCGGTTCCACCATGGAAGCTACCTTTGAACGAATTACAGCTAACTCTACTAGAGCTGTGGCTTCCACATGGGCTTTCAAGAATGAGGCTTCTGTTGAACAGATCTGTAAGGCAGCGACTTGGTCTTCACTGCATACATTTGCCAAATTTTACAAATTCGATACTTTTGCTTCTTCGGAAGCTATTTTTGGGAGAAAGGTTTTACAAGCAGTGGTGCATTCCGTTTAGGTTACCTGACTTTTTTCCTCCCTTCATCCGTGTCCTAAAGCTTTGGTATTGGTTCCCACAAGTAAGGATGAAGCCGTGGACCGGATACACCAATGTAGGAGAAAACAGAATTTATGTTTACCTGATAAATTTCTTTCTCCTACAGTGTATCCGGTCCACGGCCCACCCTGGCATTTGGTCAAGTTTAAATTTTATTTTTTGTAAACTACAGTCACCACTGCACCCTATGGTTCTCCTTTTTCTCCTAACCATCGGTCGAATGACTGGGGGGGGCAGAGCCTGAGGGGAGCTATATGGACAGCTCTGCTGTGTGCTCTCTTTGCCACTTCCTGTAGGGATTGAGAATATCCTACAAGTAAGGATGAAGCCATGGACCGGATACACCGTAGGAGAAAGAAATTTATCAGGTAAACATAAATTCTGTTTTTTATTTTATGTAATTTAGTGTTTATTTGTTTTTTGTAATTTAGTTAATTGTATTTAATTAATATAATTTATATAATTGTAGTGTAATGTTAGGTGTTAGTTTAAGACAGGTTAGGTTTTATTTTACAGGTAAATTTGTATTTATATTGACTAGGTAGCTAGTAAATAGTTAATAACTATTTACTAACTAGTCTACCTAGCTAAAATAAATACAAACTTACCTGTAAAATAAAAATAAAACCTAAGATAGCTACAATATAACTATTAGTTATATTGTAGCTAGCTTAGGGTTTATCTTATAGGTAAGTATTTAGTTTTAAATAGGAATTATTTAGGTATTAATTATAATTTTTATTTAGATTTATTTTAATTATGTTAAAGTTAGTGGGTGTTAGGGTTAGGGTTAGATTTAGGATTAGGTTTAGGGGTTAATAACTTTAGTATAGTGGTGGCGACGTTGGGGGTGGCAGATTAAGGGTTAATAAGTGTAGGTAGGTAGCGACGACATTGGGGCGGAAGATTAGGGGTCAATAAGTGTAATGTAGGTAGCAACGACATTGGGGCAGCAGATTAGGGGTTAATAAGTGTAGGTAGGTGACGGCGATGACGGGGGCGGCAGATTAGGGGTTATTAAGTGTAATATAGGTGTTGGCGATGTTGGGGGCAGCAGATTAGGCTCAGGGTTTATGTTAGGGTGTTAGGTGTAAACATAACTTTTCTTTACGCTCCTTTATTGCAGGTGTTAGGCTTTTTTTAGCCGGCTCTACCCATTGATGGTTATGGGGAAATCGTGCACGAGCATGTAAAACCAGCTCAAAGCAGCGCTGGTATTTGTGTGCGGTATGGTGCTCAACGTTGCCATATTGCCTGCTAACGTCGAGTTTTTGCAAACCTGTAATAGCAGCGCTATAGGGAGGTGAGCGGTGACAATAACTTGCAAATTATTACCGAGCCGCTCATAACGCAAAACTCATAATCTGGCTGAATGTCTGGTATTATGTAACTAAAAGTTACATCAACTTCTATTAGAGGCTTTTATTTAACCATGAATACACTTTAGGGAGCAGTGCGAATTCCTGACGCACATCTGTTCTTTTGTTGAACCTATAAATCATTGTTCTTTCTAACCAATTGTAATCTGAGGTGTGTCAAAACCTACGTTTTGTAAGTAGTGTCCAAACAGGGGCTGGATTTGCTTCACACACCCCTCTGTGGTGACCAATAGAGTTCGTAGGAGTAAGAAAGTAAACAAAACATAGCTCGATTGTATTGATCATTATGTCAGGCTACATGATCATCCAATATGATATTACTGGGATTACATCTAATGCGGTATACAATATAACATACTATACGTAGCCTATGTTGAGAGAAAGAAGTGGTAAACTTTTATTGCGGATTCCTAATACCTATAGGTACCACTGGCCAATGGCCATGTCTTATATTGGTGTCTTTATATATGCACACTATTTATTCCAGCTATATCAGACTGACTCACAATTAGAAAAATACATTCGAAAAGTATATATTTTGATATCTCCTCAAATGGTTACATCTACCTATGAATGTAATATCAATCAGAAAATGTTTATTTTTCAGGCGTTATAGCCAAAAAAAATAGCCAAAAAATATATTGAATATTTTCCTAATTCTAAGTGCCCTTTAGTGGTAATAATATATAGATCATCGATCTTACTACCACAAAAGCTTTTAATGCCATGATATTCGTAATTAGATCGATATATAGTAGCCTGGATTATATCATACTGTAAGTACTGTTTCATATCTTGTTACAGCCAAGGCCAAGTTATATATCACTATAGGTACTGTACTGTATGTATTGCTCTATTGAGGAAACCAACAGTTTTCAGACAAAATTGTAGTATAGTGTAGTATGGTATTTTCATATATTAATCCGAGTCCTTGTGAGATATTTCAATTGGAGCACGAATATACTTATTCTATGATAGGATAGTGATTCACCCTTCATATGTATAATGATATTTCCAAAAGTAAAGTGCAATCACTCATATATACCTTAAGTATTTCCATGTCTTGCAATGGGGAAAAGGTATGTTAGCTTTCAAAGGAATGCATTATAACTGATTTGTTCATGTAGACCTTTTGGGGACATACTTTGTAGCCAGAATATCCATTTGCTTTCTATTCTCAGCAAAACATTCTCCATATCTCCTCCTCTTATTCCTAGACATTCTCCATATCTCCTCCTCTTATTCCTAGACATTCTCCATATCTCCTCCTCTTATTCCTAGACATTCTCCATATCTCCTCCTCTTATTCCTAGACATTCTCCATATCTCCTCCTCTTATTCCTAGACATTCTCCATATCTCCTCCTCTTATTCCTAGACATTCTCCATATCTCCTCCTCTTATTCCTAGTCTTACACGTTGTAAGACCCAAAATTTCAATTCTGTTTTGCAATTGTGGAAATCAAGGAAATGCTTAGCAACAGTTGTGATCTTTTTATCATTTTCCAGATCCTTTTTCACATTTTTTTATGTTGTTTACATGCTCTCCAAGCCTCACTCTTAGCTCGCTTGTGGACATCCCTATAAATCTTTTCTCACATTTATACTCTAGACAATAAATTATGTTATTTGTCCCACAGTTATGTACTTCCATTATACATTTTTTCCCCTTTGGGAAAATCTCAATTTCTTTGACATTTCTCATGTATATACATAATTAACATGTACCACATGGGTATGTGCCTCTTAAGTCATCATTCCTCTTTGTCACTTGTTTGACAATCTTATCCCTTATTGTAGGTGCTCGTTTCCAGCTAATGGCCACCTTTTCTCCTACACTTTTAGTCATATCTTCATCAGTATGTAGGATATGCAGATATTTATTCTGAATATGGATAATCTGTTGATGGGCATCATTAAAGGTTGTAATAAACCTTACTGGTGTATCAGTTTCTAATTTCTGTTTAGGTTGTATGAGGTTGCTCCTAGATGTATGCAGAGCCCTATGATATGCCATTTTAAGAATCCTATTTGGATATTGCCTCTAAGTTGGCATTTAAAAAGCTTTGCCTGCTCATTAAAAGTTTGCACATCAGAGCAATTCCTCCGTAGGCGCAAACATTCACCAAAAGGTATACCATTTTTTGTAGTCATATGATATACACTCTCACAGCTTAAGATGGAATTTGTTGTTGTTTCCTTGTGGAAAAGATTAGTCTGTACTTTACCATACAAATATCTAGAGATGGTTAGGTCTAGGAATTTAATTTTCTCTTAATCTCTTGGGTGAGTCTCAGGTTGATATCATTATTGTTCAATCTCTTAATGAACTGATGCAAAAGTGTTTTGTCACCTCTCCACAGGCTTAAGTTATTGTCAATGTATCTCAGCCAGAGTAATACATGCTCTGTGAAAGGTTCATTCATGTAATTGAAAACCAATTCTCGCTCCCACCACCCTAAGTATATGTTTGCATATGATGGCGCACATTCCATGCCCATCGTGATGCCTCTAGATTTTTCCGTGGGCACACCACTTGTTCCATTTTCAGAAAGTATTCAACTGCATGGCAGCCCCAGTCATGGTCTATTGAGGTGTACAAAGATTCAACTTTTCAGGTGGCCATAAAAGTGTTGTCATCCAGAACAATTTCTTCAATTTTGCTCAATACATCCATTTTTATCACGAATGTACGATGGAAGTGTGAGAACGATGTCACGCAGTCTAGTATCCAGATATCTAGATGCCTGTTCACATAGGCTACCCATCCCGGAGACAGAGTCTTCCCGGGGATAACCTGGTTTTTCTGTATTTTCGGTAAATACAAAGTTGCAGTTTTTGGATTGTCAACCTGTAAAAATTTGAACTCTTTATCTGATATCAGAAGATCTTCTTTTGCA
Organism: Bombina bombina; assembly: GCF_027579735.1. NCBI lineage: Eukaryota > Metazoa > Chordata > Amphibia > Anura > Bombinatoridae > Bombina > Bombina bombina. The sequence continues at coordinate 1,154,417,083 of NC_069501.1, read as the reverse complement.
TTACTGATAATCTTTCTATACTGGTTGGCAAAGTCTCCTGTCGGGTTACTCCATAACTTTTTATAGCATTTTGGATCTCCCAGTTGTCCTTTTGCCACTATATTCCCTCCCTTATCAGATGGCTTCACCACCACATCTTTCCAGTCCTGTATTTCTTTTAAAGCCTTTCTCTTTCTTTCATTTAAGTTGTGTCGGTCATTGTCAGTGATTTTTAAAAGGTCTTGTGTTACTAGGGGCTAGATTTATCAATGCTGAGGCGTACAGGGGCGCTTATACGCCACAGTAGAGGTGGCGAAGATGTTAGGGAAGCAGCGGTCTAGTGACCGCTGCTTGATAAATCTCGGCGAGCAAGTTCTTGAGAGAACTTGCAGCCGAAGAGGCTTGATAAATCGAGCCCTAGGTCTGTGCAAGCCTAATTATTGTACTAATCCAGTATACTTATTGATATAATTGACATCCTTACACTTTGGGAGCATTACATATGTTATATGTTTTTAATTGTTTTTAAGTGTTTGTTCACCTTTTTTTTAATATATTAATAAAAGTTATATTTTACCTTAAGCCCTCCACATTCCGTCCCCTTAATGATTGCATACCGCTACCCCAATAGTGTGCCCAATAGTGTTTCTTATTTCTCTTATCTTTTTGCAATAAAAGTTTACCACTTATTTCTCTCAACATAGGCTACATATAGTATGTTAAAAAGACGGGTATATTGTATACCGCCTTAGATGTAATCCCAGTAATATTATATTGGATGATCATGTAGCCTGACATAATGATCAATACAATCAACCTATGTTTTGTTTACTTTCTTACTCCTACGAACTCTATTGGTCACCACAGAGGGGTGTGTGAAGCAAATCCAACCCCTGTTTGGACACTACTTACACAAACGTAGGTTTTGACACACCTCAGATTACAATTGGTTAGAAAGAACGATGACGTATAGGTTCTACAGTATGATTGGCTACCTGTGTCAGTAAAGGAACGGATGTGCGGGGCGGCCGGCGCCTTTGAAAAAGCAGTGGCAAAACATACGTCAGGCATTCGCACTGCTCCCTAAAGTGTATTCATGATTAAATAAGAGCCTCTAATAGACGTTGATGTAACTTTTAGTTACATAATACCGGACATTATATTTTATTGATACTAGGTTTGGTTATACCATCCTCTACAGTAGACGGCAATACCCAGTAATTACTAATTACCACCCAGGAGCACTGTGACAGTATATAGTTAGAGCCCTTTTGGCTAAACATAATTATAATAGGGATTCTTTCTATGTCTCAGTGCATTGTGGAATGAGGTCAATTACCCAGGTCTGTGCAAGCCTAATTATTGCTCTAATCCGGTATACTTATTGATATAATTGACATCCTTACACTTTGGGAGCATTACATATGTCATATATATTTTTTTTAATGTATTAATTAACGTTATATTTTTCCTTGAGCCCTCCACATTTCGTCCCCTTAATGATTGCATACCACTACCCCAATAGTACTTAGTGTGCCCAATTGTGTTTCTTTTTTCTCTTATCTTTTTGTATCATTTCTTTGACACTAGGCACTGCCCCCCATAGGTATATAGCTTCACCTTAGGAGGGATTATGTAGTAGGTATTTTACCACTCCTTGGATCTACTATTGTTTTCACTTTATAATGCAGACACTCTTTGCAGAGGTATATAGCAAAAGCAGGCAAAGTGAATAATGCATTTATATTGTAAAATGTCTTATTTTACTTTATTATTCATTTTACAGGTAGATGAAATTATTTATCTTCCCTATAAGGTTTTATATCTTGTCTTGTAGGCTTTCTGATGCATGAGTTTCACAAATTCTGGATTGAAGAGGACCCTCTGGACATCATGGAGTTTAATCGTGTGCGAAACAAGTTTTACAAACGCATCTTAAAACAACTCCAGAACACGGATATGGCCTTGTGCCCTCACTTTGCAGCATCTGAGAGCTTAGTCAATATGTAGTGTTCTATGTTTTCTGATTATTCCAAATCACTGCCTCACTATTGTGTTAACTCACAGCTTTGATCATAGTGCACATGCTGTTTGACCACAGCGATTGTATGCATGCTTTTTTGGTAAAGTATTCATATCTGTTTTTATTATAAAACAACATTTCTTCATACTAGTGCTTTTAGTAAATTCACATTTGATGGGTGCGCATATTGCGGAATAAGCAGTGTTATATTTTTCATCTAGCACAAGAGTTTTCTATTTTTTTAGAAGGTTTCTCATAGTTGATCATTAAAAAAATTGTATTTATCGAACATAGGTTGTTCTTCAAACAAGCCAGCTTTTGTATTGTAAACATTTTATATCTCTTGGCACTGCCGTTAACCTAACTTAAAATGAAAAAAAACAGTGCAAAATTGCTATATTAAATATAAAAATCTGTAGGAAACAGTCATCATAAAAAAATGCTTGTTTACTGTGTGGTATATAATTTGTGTACCACGTTGATTATTTTTAAAAAATCATGAAAGGCATAATCCCATTTAAGACTAAACAATGCTAATGGCGGTGACTTTTTAAATCTGCAATTGTTTTATTCTTTAACAAAATTTTATTTTTAACCTTTGTGTAAATAATTGGCTACTGGTTGCAATATGAATGTTATAATGCAGAATTATTGACAAAAGCATTATTGTAACGTATGAATTCTAACGTAAAGGGACATGAAAGTGTTTGAAGAGAAAACACATTATATGTATTTTTCCAATATTCTTTATTAACAAAATAATGCTTTATTTTTAAGTTACCACTCCTTTCCTACGCACACAGGCTGTTCTCGTTAACAGGTGGTAAGCTCGCATATACTTGGCTGTACGCACATAATGGTTGGAAGTGCTGACCCCAGTGACAGAGTAATTACAAGAAATGGAGTGGAATAGGGTTAATTACATTTATTAATAATTTTTAATAGACACTTATTCAGTTAACTTTATTTCAATTATATTATATTTGTAAATAATCAAGTTAATTATTAACTCTATCCACTTGTTCCCTATAAATGTTACCTTGCATATCATGTCTATGTTTATAGCGCTGCGGATAGGGATGGGCGAATGTGGTGAAAGTGCAATTCGTTTGGTAGAATGAATAGTTCTGTGAAAATTCTTTTTGGACAAGCGAATGTTGTTAAGAAAGAAAATCCATTAAAATTCGGTAATCAAATGTTTTTCTCCGGGTTTTCGAATGTCACTTTTCTTTTCGAATGTTAATATATAGATCAAATATCCACATTCAAAATTTCAAATGTAATATTTGATTTTACAAATTCTATTCAGAAGTTCAATAGTTCATGTGGTAGGGAATTTAGTAAACTGATACATAGTAGATACAAATATATTGTTTCAAATGTTTCTATTTCGAATATTTCATAATTTGAATATTAAATTTAAAGAGAGCATAAGAAATACTATTAGCAATATATAAATTTGAATTTTTCAAATGCGAATATTACATAATTCAAATCAAATTATTACAAAAATTAATACTATTACATTAAACAAATGTTAGAATGATGTACAAACATTCAAAATTTGAAACAAACGAATGTTAAACCTCGGTTCATTTTTTGAATGTTGCAAAACATTTGCCCATCTCTAGCTGCGGAATCAGATTGCTAGCTGCGGAATCTGTTGGCGCTCTACAAATAACTGATAATAAATAAAATAAATAAAAACTAACACATATTGGCTGCCAGAGAATACATTACATCCCTTTCCGGCATCCAAAGGGTTAAAATAAGTAATTGCACTGTTTAGTCCCAAACTTTCATGAAATATGCTTTTATTTTAGCATAAAATACATTTATAAAAATAAATAAATAAAAAACATAGCTAAAACATTTTAGGAATACCAGCTCTATCAAAAGTTAAAGCAATATATTTTAAATAAAGTTTTTAATTGGCCAATCAAAATAATATACAGAGGAAATTAGATTCTATTTTTGAAATATAGCAAAAGTTTGTCATATGAAGCAAATATAAATTTAAATCCTGTGTTGAAATATGCAAGACTTAGAAGCCGATTTATCAAATATCTGGCGGACATGATCTGCTGTAGCGATCATGTCCGCCAGACATCGATAAATGCCGACAGCATACGCTGTTGGCATTTATCATTGCACAAGCAGTTCTGGTTAACTGCTTGTGCAATGCTGCCCCCTGCAGATTTGCGGACAATTGGTCGCTAGCAGGGGTATCATTCAACCCGATCGTATGAGATCGGGCAGATTGATGTCCGCAGACTCAGAGGCTTAAGACCGCTGCTTCTTAACTCCTGTTTCCGGTGAGCCTGAAGGCTCGCACAGAAACAAGGGTATACGGCCCCATTCAGGCCGTGATAAATCGGCCCCATAGTGTTATACTGAATCTTGAGGTGTACTTCTTGTCTTTTAGACTCCTACACTATTAAATATAGAGCTTTTTATTGGGATAATTACTAAGTAGTAAAGAGTAATCACTTGATAATATTGAGATTTCCTCTATATTACTGAACTGTAAAAATTAGGCGGAAAGTTCTGAATCTGTGATCTTCTGTTACGTTTAGTGTTAGGTTATTCGCCAGTGACTAAAGCTTCAGAGTGCAGCAGTTTCTGGGTCCCTTTAAATAGAAATAGATAAATAAAATCATATACAGACTTTAACTGGACCCAGCGAAAATAAAATGTTTCTCTGACACTAAAAATCTGTTTTTTTAGGTTATGCATAACCATGTTTTTTATTGAATGTCAGTCATTTTCAATATGCTTTCATGATGCCGTGTATACTCATTTATTAAAACTCATTTTCTGACTTTCAAGCTACTGATTGTGAAACCATTTGAATAAATTTCATGACATTCCAATAACATTCGTTTTAGTGGTTCCTTTAGAAACTTTTACAATTTTTTAAACAATAAATAAAGAAAATGAATGGGTTATTGGTACCAATATCTTAAAGTGATATTAAACATTAGATAATCAAATGCCATATATGTAAGCTTTGCCATTAAAAATATGTGTACCTTTTTCATCTATCCGTTTAAAGGGGTAAATCCATGCCTATATTAATGTTTCTATTACAATGTTATGCCAGTCCTTGTTGACAATTCCAATGAACATCCAATCGGTGTGTGTGTCATATGACACTCTTGAACTCCAGCCCTTTGAAAGCCCTTAAGAAGCCTATGTAGAGAGTGGACGGGACTGCTTTCTATGTCACAGCCCAGCCAAAAGAGGGAATGAAGGGGGTGAAGGAACAGAAGATACAAAGGAGGATTATATATCTTGTATTAAAAACTATATATACACTTTAAAAAAAAAAACATTATGCGGGTTTGCTTGTACACTAATATATTTTTAATTGCAACATTCTTAAAGCCTGGAATTTTTCATCACTTTAAGCCATGCATACCAAATCTGTACGTATGTGGTAGAAATTGCACCTATAATTTACTAAAACAGTCCAGACTGCAGCAGCACCGTTTACTTAAAAAGATTTATTAAGCCAATATAAACATACGTTTCAGACCTCAGTCCTTAGTCATGTATAATGATACAACAGTTCAATTCCACAATATATACCTAAAACCACACCCCCTTAATCACATCGGGTGAACACACACCTGTGCACAGCCCCCCTAGTGCAAGGAACTTCTAATTTTCAGTTCTTTAAACTAGTTGAATTAGACATTATTCCCAACAATATATACATACACTTCCTCTACATATATATATATACACTTATACATTTTATTATTATACAGGAATATTCATATTATGGAAAAAGGGCCAGAAAGATAACCCATTTAAATAAATATTATCATTATTATTTAAAAGACAGTCCAGTCAATTTCCCTGTTCATACCACCTGGCCACATAGTTCCCAATTCATAGATCCAGTAAAGTTCTCTCGGTTTCAAGAGTTTTTCTCTATTACCCCCCTCCTGGGCTTTTGCACATGATCTATTATTTGAAACCTTATTTGGCTAAGGCTGTGGCCTGCTGTCAAAAAATGATGTGCTACCGGTGCACCCATTATTTCAGTTCTTATATTGCTTTTATGCTGGTTCATCCTTTCGCATACTTTGTGGGTGGTCTCCCCTACATAGCCCCACCCACACTGGCATTTAATTAGGTACACAGTATACTCTGTGTTACAGGTAAAATACCCCCTAATGTAGTATTTCTTGCCAGTGCGTGGATGGGTAAATGTAGGACCACGTATCATATTATTGCGGTTAGTGCAGTTTAAGCATGGGAAACACCCATTATTCTTCTTACTGATATATCCCTGAGCCATTTTCTTGCCCAGGCCCATATCTGCCCTTACTAGGGTATCTTTTAGACTTTTGCACCTCTTATATGCCTGCATGGGGTATTCCTGAAACTCCCTCACTTCTGGGTTACATCCACTCAAAACCTTCCAATGTTTACGTAAAATCCCTTGTATCTTGTTGCTCAGTTGGGAATACTGACTTACAAAGAGCGTCCTATGCATCTCCCTATTCACTTTCTTCTTCTGTTCTATCAGTTTCTGTCTAGGGGTCTCCATAGCACTCTCAATGCCTTTTTGTATCAATTTTGGTGGATATCCTCTCTTCAGGAAAGCATGCCCAATCTCACTCAGCCTTTTTTGTGCCAGCCCCTCATCTAATACAATGTGTCTCACATGCAAAAACGGGCTTTTAGGTAAAGACTGATTGAGAGTGGGTGGATGCGCACTGCTGCAATGTAACAAATTATTACAGTCAGTCTCTTTACTGTACAGATCCACTGACAAACCCTCTGCTGATTTGTAAACCTTGGTATCCAGGAAGTTAATACATTCCACCCATTGTTTCTGAAATATGGTGCCGCTATATTGATGATGTTTTCGGAGTATGGATGGGCGACATTGGAACTCTTGAAGAATTTTTCTCTGACCTGAATAGAGCTACCCTTAATATCAAATTTAAGCTGGTATACAGCGAGGAATGTATTAACTTCCTGGATACCAAGGTTTACAAATCAGCAGAGGGTTTGTCAGTGGATCTGTACAGAAAAGAGACTGACTGTTTGTTACATTACAGCAGTGCGCATCCACCCACTCTCACTCAGTCTTTTCCTAAAAGCCATCTTTTGCATGTGAGACGCATTGTATCAGATGAGGGGCTGGCACAAAAAAGGCTGAGTAAGATTGGGCATGCTTTCCTGAAGAGAGGATATCCACCAAAATTGATACAAAAAGGCATTGAAAGTTCTATGGAGACCCCTAGACAGAAAATTATAGAGCAGAAGAAGAAAGTGAATAAGGAGATGAATAGGATGCTCTTTGTAAGTCAGTATTCCCAGCTGAACAAGATACAAGGGATTTTATGTAAACATTGGATGGTTTTGAGTGGATGTAACACAGAAGTGAGGGGGTTTCAGGAATACCCCATGCCGGCATATAAGAGGTTTAAAAACCTAAAAGATACCCTAGTAAGAGGTGGTCCTACATTTACCCATCCATGTACTGGCAAGAAATACTACATTTAGGGTATTTTACCTGTAACACAGAGTAAGCTGTGTACCTAATTAAATGCCCATGTGGGTGGGGCTATGTAGGGGAGACCACCCGCAAAGTATGCGAAAGGATGAACCAGTATAAAAGCAGTATCAGAACTGAAATAATGGATGCACCGGTAGCACATCATTTTTTTGACAGCAGGACACAGCCTTAGTCAAATAAGGTTTCAAATAATAGATCATGTGCAAAAGCTCAGGGGGGGGGGGGTAATAGAGAAAAACTCTTGAAACAGAGAGAACTTTACTGGATCTATGAATGAGGAACTTTGTGGCCAGGTGGTATAAACAGGAAAATCGACTGGACTGTCTTTTGAATAATCAGCTTGAATAAAATTTTATAATATCGATTTAAATGGGTTATCTTTCTGGCCCTTTCTAAATAACATACATATTCCTGTATAAGAATGAAGTATATAAGTTTATTGTGACTTTATGTATATATATGTAGAGGAAGTGTATGTATATATTGTTAATGTCTAATTCAACTAGATTAAAGAACAGAAAATTAGACGTTCCTTGCACTAGAGGGAGCTGTGCACAGGTGTGTGTTCACCTGATGTGATTAAGGGGATGTGTTTTTAGGTATATATTGTGGAATTGAACTGTTGTATCTTTATACATGACTATGGACTGAGGTCCAAATGTTGTATGCTTATATTGGCTTAATAAATCTTTTTTAAGTAAATGGTGCTGCTGCAGTCTGGACTGTTTTGCTATTTGTTTGGGGGTTTGGTCTAGACCCTAGCAGCTTGCATGTACCTGATCCACCTGAGTGCTGAACAGTTGTGTTGGTTTGGTTTGTAATCACCTATAATTTACTGTCACTGCACTCAATTCCTATCTATATTATCATAAAGTATTTGGAAAAAACTCATAATTTTTTTTTTAAATTGTATCTAAAGCCTATGCAGTTTAAAAATACTTTAATTTAATTGTATATGTGTAGTTTATAATGAAGTATTTAATCAAAATTAAACGCTTTGAAACTTAAACCTAGTTCTTTAAGGTGCTGAATAATAATTATGGCAATGCATTAATACTGTTAATCCACAACATGGCCTACAAAATGGTTATGTAGGTAATATTTTATTTTTTTACCACATTAGTGGCAGGTCTTCAAATTTACCGTGCTAACCATCGCACCCAAGTATTTTTTTAGCTTTGACGCAATGGGCTAGTTCATTTTCAAGCCTGAGATGATTTTATGTGTTAACTCACTGACCTCTCCACTTTGATCAACCTCTGACCTATGTCTCTCAACTCCTATTATCTCTACGTCCCTCTCTTGTCTCCAAGACAGCTCTCATTCTCTGGAACTGTCTACCCCACTCCACCAGACTGTCTCCAGCATTATATAACTTCAGATACTGTTTGAAAACACACCTATTCAGAGAGGCTTACCATCTGTTTTTCATCCTACCCAAAATAAATATTGAACTGCATTGACTTACTGCTGCAACTACAATCCATGTTACAGGCTACCCCAAACCTTCTTTGCACCCTCAATCTGTAGACTGTAAGCTCTTCGGAGCAGGGTTCTCTTCCTTCTGTACTAGATTTGTTAAGTCTGTTATGTTTTTGTATCTTATCACAAATCCTTGTTATTGTGTACCCCATCTCTGTACCCAGCGCTACAGAATTTTGCGGCTATATACAAATATTTATTATTAATGATAACCTTTCTGAGGCGGTTAACACATCATTCTGTTCAGGCAACAGCACAAAAACAAAATGCTCTCTCTTTTTATTATTGCTCCAATATATCTTAGTAAGTAGTCATTTAGTGACCCTTCCAATCATGGCATTACAGGAGTGAAGGGTAAAAAAGTAAAAGTATACCCTGCAAATAATAATGTTTATATAGACAAATATTAATATATATTTAACGGGATCACTACTTATATAGCGAAGGTCTGTAAAATATTCCCAATAATGTTCAGCATCAAAACTTGCCACTTTGGCCATGTTAAAGGGGCAGTAAAGTCAACATTAAATGATTCAGATAGAGCATACAATTTTCCAATTTACTTCTATTATATTATTTATTGAAAAGCATACCCAGATAGGCTCAAGAACAGCAATGCATTGCAGGGAGCAAGCTGTTTGATGGCTGCACAAATACCTCTTCTCATTGGCTCACGCTATGTGTTCAGGTAGCTCCCAGTAGTGCATTGATGCTCTTTCCAAAAGGATACCAAGAGAATGAATTAAATTTGATAATAGAAGTAAATTGGAAGGTTGTTTAAAATTGTATGTTTTGTCTGAATAATTAAAGGAAAAAAAAGTTGGGTTTCGTATCCCTTTAACCTGGACAGTTATGAGTTTCACATTGTCCAGGGTGTGCAGGGAGGAACATGCATTGTGCCCCTGGAGAGCACATGGAGCAGCACTGACCATGTTCCTTCCTGCACACCCTGTAGTATAGGTAACTGATAAATGACCTGGATAACACGACCGAGGTGACCACCTTGAATTAAATGCTATAGGTTACATGTGATCTCTCGTACATACATGAGATTAAACATGTTTGTTGTATTAAAGGTGCAATAAACTGCAAAAAAATGCTATAATACCTTAGAGCATGTTATTTCACAATTCAATGCATAGCTAAAGTCAGCTCCAGAGCAGCAATTCACTACTTGGGGATAGCTGCACACATATGAGGAGTCAAAGACAAGACGCATATGTGTATAGCAGTGGAGGCTTCTCCATAGGGGCAGTGTCCCACCAGTTTTTTGGGGTAAAAAAATAAAATAAAATGCCATTGTAGGTGGCACAGTTAGGTTGCTATTTTTTTTATTTTTTTAGAATGGGATGGGGTTGGATTTAGTTATAATATTAAAAAAATCTTATAATAATAAAGCAAAAATGTCTAGCACTTGCATTTTTGTAATCTGCCCTGTCTGAGAGGACTTTGCACATTCTCCTCCTGTCCCTTTATGTGATTTGTGACGTTGCCCTATAAATTAACATAAGGGGCGTCTTGGCTCAGACGGTCTACTTTCCTCCAATTGGCTGAAAGGATCTGGGGGAGGTTTACAGTGCTGAAGTCGCAGAGGTTCCTGTTCTGAGAATCCAGGAGGAGGTGGAGTTGAGATGGATACTGCAAGCTCAGCTTAAGGGGATACATAGGTCAGTTTTAGGCTTGCAGGCTGGGGTTTGGTGTCAACTGCCTCTTACAAACATCTGCCCGTGGCTCCATCAGACTGAGCAGACTCACCATCACAACAGAGCTCTTGACTACCTCAGACATGCTCTGCCTCACTTCAGCCGCCATGCCCGGCTTACTCGGCCACGGTGTATTTCCTAATTTCAGACATATTTTAAACATGTTCAAAATTAGAAAATTCATCAAGAGGCAGAGCAAGCCGGGCACTGTGTCTGAACATAGGCAGAGTGTGTCTGAGGCGGTCAAGAGCTCCGTTGTGAAGGTGAGTCTGCTTAGTCTGGTGGAGCCACGGGCAGATGTTTGTGAGGCAACATCTCCAGTCTGCACCCTGTGTAACACTGCTCCAGAGTCCAGGCAAAAGGTAAAGAAAGGAGCCAGGATACGCTGAACCACAATTGTGTTATGTTACTCTGGCACTTTGGTCATCTTATCATTAACCATTCCCTCTATGGTTATTAGGTCCCACTCCTATGTGGTCAGGAGGATTATGCATCCTGGTTAGAGGTCTTATGGGTTTGGATGGCCATACATTGTGATGGCATAAAAGGGAGTATAGATCAAAAGAAGAATGGTATTAATGTATGAGTAGGGCAGAAAGGCCCCCAATTTTGAATACACATCAGCAAAAATTTCCTTTTACTTATAGTGTACAAAACAAAAATTAAATATATTTTATAATTGTGCTATTTTAGATGCAACATATACATTAAGCGGAACAATAGTTTATATACACTTGTTCCTTGGTCTGAAAAAAATATTTCAATAAATAAATTTTCATCAAAGATGTACTTTGCAACATGGACAACACTATACAATATATCATTTACAATGTCCATCTGAGGGCAAGGCTTTAATTTAAGGGGCGGGGTGAAGCTCCCCACTAACTTTAAAATTCCCCTTCCACCACTGGTGTGCAGCCACCAATCACCAGCTAGCTCCCAGTAATGCATTGCAGCTGAGAATATGTACATAACATTTTCAGCAATGCATATGAAGAGAACAATTTTGACAAGAGAAATACATTTAAACGTGTCTTAAAATGACATCATGAAAGTTTCACTTTCATATCCATTTAATATTTCTTCCAGCTTATCATCTAAATCCTTAAAATTCAACTTAAAGGGACATAATACTCATATGCTAAATCACTTGAAACTGATGCAGTATAACTGTAAAAAGCTGACAGGAAAATATCACCTGAGCATCTCTATGTAAAAAAGGAAGATATTTTACCTCACAATCTCCTCAGCTCAGCAGAGTAAGTTCTGTGTAAAAAGTTATACTTCACCTGCTCCCAACTGCAGGTAAAAAAAATAAAAAAATGAAGAAATGAACAGCAGCCAATCAGCATCAGCACTCCTGAGGTCATGAACTCTTTTACTGTGATCTCATGAGATTTGACTTAACTCTCATGAGATTTCATTGTAAACTTCCTTTACCTGATTGGTGAAATAAGATGAGAGTGCACGAGGCTCATCCTTTCAGCTGTCCCAGGACAGACATACTAATATGCAGCTTAGAAATTCTTTACAATGGGATGTGGCTACTGAGGAACTTTTGAGGTAAAATATCTTTCTTTTTTACATAGAGATGTTCAGGTGATATTTTCTAGTCAGCTTTTTACAGCTATGCTGCATCACTTTCAAGTGTTTCAACATTTGGGTATTATGGCCTTTTAAGTCCCCTAAAGTCAAGATAATACAAATATATATATTTTTGGGGCTCACTGAAAATCAGTGCTTCAAGTAGTAACACATTTTTTTTTTAATTTGATGGGAACATATGTAACTAAAATGACCACAACGTAATATTTATATTTAGCTGGAGTTTTTATTTGGATAGTGGCAAAGACATGACATTTTCCATTCCTCTTTTCATCATAACATATACAGTCCCTGTGATATAGCAGTTACCTTTATACTCAAATTCCCATAACAGACTAAACATATCTTTTCTGATTAAACACCAACATTTGGACTCCATTTCACACACTCATGAATAGTAAACACAAAGGTTCTGCAAGTCGCAACTTCCTAGACATCTAACATTCTCAGGGCATATCGGTGTTGGAAAACTTAGTAGACACATTCTTGCACGATGCAGTTTGATGTAATGTTGCCATGGAGAAGACAAGCGATTGTGTTGTACAACATTGGTGTGCTGTTTTCATCCAGATACACTAAAGTGTTTTCACATTTCTCTTCAGTGGCACAAATTTTCCGTCCATAATGATTGAGCTGTCCGTTAGCTTTGATAGGATTTTACAAGAATCCACATGAGAAGTACCGTTATCAAGACAATGATAAAGTTGAGGAAGAGCTCCCGTGTTGAACGTTCCATCTTACAAGAGGGGTGTTTGATGTTTGCTGGGCCTCTCTGTCTCACCAACCTGGCAGCACCCTATAAACATTACAATATGAATTAGTTTGTACATTGATAACACTTTTGGTACCTAAAATTGTGTGGGGCAGTGAATTGTAACACTATGTAGAGGATTCATGCATTATTAAGTCTACTTAGCTAACAGAAAGGCTAAAAAGGTTTAAGGGATATTGTGGTCAAAATTTAAATGCACAGAAATGAATTAAATCTTTGAATTTGCAATATACATGTTTTGGCAAAGATGCTTCTAGTAAAAGTTACCACTGATTTAGTGTTAGCATTTTTCTCTGCACGTGCTTGTGAAGCATAGCTAGATCATCACAGTGCATCAGCATTTTAAATACTGCAGCTGCTCAGAGAACCAGTGGGATTTGTATCATGTCAGCAATTTACAAATTGAGGCATTACCATATTGTACAAGCACCTTAGGCTCTTTGAGCAAGTGCTGTGTTTAAAATGCTGGTGCGCGGTTCATACATTTGAAACAGCTATAGCTTTTACTAGAAGCATTTTTGCTAATGCATTTTGGCTGTAATGTCCCTTTAAAAAAAACAACACACCAAATGTATATGTTTTAATGTAACAAATGGACAGAAAATTGCAAAAAAAAAAGTTTTAAATGTGTTAGAGTATTATGTTATTGCACTATTGCTTGCAAATACCTATGTGTGTAACCCCTGCAAACAAGTTATACACTCAGTCAGCTAGGCAGTAACAATGCAATACTCAGGGCTAGCTGAACACAGCTGGAGAGCCATTGACAAGAGGCATATGTACATAGTCACCAGTGAGCAGCTAGCTCCCAGTAGTGGAATATTGCTCTTGAGCCTACCTATGTATGCTTTTTCAACAAACATACTAAGATTAAAAAGAAAATTTGATCAGTATCTTGAAACTGCATGCTCTATCCTAATAATGACAATTTCACTGTGAACATAATGAGACAGTAGATTTTATTATTATCCCTGTATGAGGAAATGGTTTCCTTACACACTAACTGACTCATCTGTGCTTACACAGGATATCCATGGTTCTTATTCAGCACTTAAAGTGACATTAACATTTGTCTTCCATGATTTGGATAGAGTGATCAATTAAAGAAACAAAAAAAAATGTTCCAGACGCATGCACCATATGAGAAAGGGATATGAAACAGTGTTCCAGACGCATGCACCATATGAGAAAGGGATATGAAACAGTTTTCTAGACGCATGCACCATATGAAAAAGGGATATGAAACAGTGTTCCAGACGCATGCACCATATGAAATAGGGATATGAAATAGTGTACCAGACACATGCACCATATGAAAAAGGCATATGAAACAGTGTTCCAGACGCATGCACCATATGAAAAAGGGATCTGAAACAGTGTTCCAGACGCATGCACCATATGAGAAAGGGATATGAAACAGTTTTCTAGACGCATGCACCATATGAAAAAGGGATATGAAACAGTGTTCCAGACGCATGCACCATATGAAATAGGGATATGAAATAGTGTACCAGACGCATGCACCATATGAAAAAGGCATATGAAACAGTGTTCCAGACGCATGCACCATATGAAAAAGGGATATGAAACAGTGTTCCAGACGCATGCACCATATGAAAAAGGTGTATGAAACAGTGTTCCAGACGCATGCACCATATGAAAAAGGGATATGAAACAGTGTTCCAGACGCATGCACCATATGAAAAAGGGATATGAAACAGTGTTCCAGGCGCATGCACCATATGAAAAAGGGATATGAAACAGTGTTCCAGATGCATTCACCATATGAAATAGGGATATGAAACAGTGTTCCAGGCGCATGCACCATATGAAAAAGGGATATGAAACAGTGTTACAGACGCATGCACCATATGAAAAAGGGATATGAAACAGTGTTCCAGACGCATGCGCCATATGAAAAAGGTATATGAAACAGTGTTCCAGACGCATGCACCATATGAAAAAGGGATATGAAACAGTGTTCCAGACGCATGCACCATATGAAAAAGGCATATGAAACAATTTTCCAGGCGCATGCACCATATGAAATAGGGATATGAAACAGTGTTCCAGACGCATGCACCATATGAAATAGGGATATGAAACAGTGTTCCAGACGCATGCACCATATGAAATAGGGATATGAAACAGTGTTCCAGGCGCATGCACCATATGAAAAAGGGATATGAAACAGTGTTCCAGACGCATGCACCATATGAAATAGGGATATGAAACAGTGTTCCAGATGCATGCACCATATGAAAAAGGGATATGAAACAGTGTTCCAGACGCATGCACCATATGAAAAAGGCATATGAAACAATTTTCCAGGCGCATGCACCATATGAAAAAGGGATATGAAACAGTGTTCCAGACGCATGCACCATATGAAAAAGGCATATGAAACAATTTTCCAGGCGCATGCACCATATGAAATAGGGATATGAAACAGTGTTCCAGACGCATGCACCATATGAAATAGGGATATGAAACAGTGTTCCAGACGCATGCACCATATGAAAAAGGGATATGAAACAGTGTTCCAGACGCATGCACCATATGAAAAAGGGATATGAAACAGTGTTCCAGATGCATGCACCATATGAAATAGGGATATGAAACAGTGTTCCAGGCGCATGCACCATATGAAAAAGGGATATGAAACAGTGTTCCAGACGCATGCACCATATGAAAAAGGGATATGAAACAGTGTTCCAGATGCATGCACCATATGAAATAGGGATATGAAACAGTGTTCCAGACGCATGCACCATATGAAAAAGGGATATGAAACAGCGCTCCAGACACATGCACCATATGAAAAAGGCATATGAAAAAATGTTCCAGGAGCATGCACCATATGAAATAGGGATATGAAACAGTGTTCCTTTTTTATTTTCTTACAAAATGAGCACTTAGAAATTCTCATTGTAGCCACTGCCCTCAGGGAAATGAGAGAGCTGACATGTTTTGAACTTAAAGGGATATAAAACGCAACAAAAATATATTTTAGACAGAGTATACCATACTTCTATTATTAAATTTGCTTTGTTTATATGATATTCTATATTGAAGAGATACCTAGGTAGGCATCTGGAGCACTTCATGGCAGGAAATAGTGCTGTCATACAGTGCTCATGCAAATAAATAACATTCTTGGAAAACTGCTGCCATAACGTGCTCAAGAAATTGGTGTGCTCCTTAGCATACTTCCCTGCTTTTCAACAAAAGATACAATGATAATAGAAGTAAATTAGAAAGCTGTTTAAAATCGAATGCTCTAGCAGAATCATGAAAGAAAAATTTGGGGTTTAATATCCCTTTAAGCTGCATTCTGCCTCTTTTGAGCATAGGCAAAAGAGACTAACTGTTTCTCTTGCATTCACTAAACACTAAGCCAGCTCAAGTTACTCTAAAATATTTATGACATTAAAGGGACAGAAACCACCTTGAGATTTTGCTACAAAAAAAATAGTTATACATAATAAAAACAACTTTGCAATTGTTTTTAAATATTTATTTTCTTCTCTTTCTATGTATTTTAGCTTTGAAAATAGAGCAATTTCTAACTCTCAGACCTCCAAATGCACTCTGCTGACTTCTTAAGGCTATGAACCTGTTACATATCTGTCCCTAATTGGCTTTAACTGATAACAACTGCAAAACCTTATTGTCTGAAGACTAAAGAGCAGATTGGCTCCTCCAAATAAGTCAAATGGTAGGTGGAGTGCAGAATTTTGCAACATTAATATCTACATTTACTGTCTGTTTAAAGTCTGAGAGGCCCATCTATCAATCTCCGTATGGAGCTTGTGGGCCCGTGTTTCTGGCGAGTCTTCAGACTCGCCAGAAACAGCAGTTATGAAGCATAACCCGAATAGCCACAATTCAACCCGATCGAGTACGATCAGGTTGATTGACACCCCCTGCTGGCGGCCGATTGGCCGCGAGACTGCTGGGGGCGGCATTGCACAAGCAGCTCTTGGGAGCTGCTGGTGCAATGCTCAATACGGAGAGCGTATTGCTTTCCGCATTCAGCGGACCTGATCCGCACTGTTGGTTGAGGTCCGCAAGACCTTTGATACATAGGCCACTGAGCCTGAATAAAAATAAAAAAAATCTGGAAAGATCTGGCTGTAGTTAGCAACATCTACTACACATAAGCATGGGATTTTGGGCTCAGGAGTTTGTACATGTCTTAAGCACTATCTATCGATCGCCTTTACATTGCGGTCTATGGGAACTGTGTG
The DNA here is from genome assembly GCF_027579735.1 of Bombina bombina. Classification (NCBI taxonomy): domain Eukaryota; kingdom Metazoa; phylum Chordata; class Amphibia; order Anura; family Bombinatoridae; genus Bombina; species Bombina bombina. The sequence continues at coordinate 1,154,399,730 of NC_069501.1, read as the reverse complement.
TTCCCTGTAAATATATATGCACATGCTTATATATATTGATGTGTTAATATGTGTATATACACATATTAACACATAAATATATACTGTATGTATATCAGCATATACATATATTTTTAAGATTGCTGCCATCACTGCGCGACTTACCCCCTTCGCTGGCGCTGAAGTTCTGATGCCGTCTCTGACGGCATAAGAACGAGGCTCCCATAGGAGCCTATGGAAGTGCACTCTCATGAGCGCAATGCTTCCCAGCAATGCGAATGCGAGTTTGCGTTTGCATTGCTGAAAACTTTTAATACCAGCGCACATTAGCGAGCGCTAGTATTACACAGTGGATCGCAAATATCGCTTTCTTGAAATTGATATTAAGAGCTCAACTCTTAAGTTGTTTAAAATTGTATGCTCTATCTGTATGCTTTAGGTAGTTATATAATTCATGAAAGACAAAAATTGGTTTGCACGTCCCTTTAATTTAGACTTCAAGTCACTTTAATATACTATAAAAATAGAAATATTCCATATTCTCAGCATATCGAAGTCCTACACTGTGTATTACGTCGCACAAGTTTAATGTAAACTGTCAGTGAAAAAGACAAGGTGGTAAAATAATGTTTGAAATTATGTAAATAAGAAGATTTATCGCTTCCTGGCTGAAGCCATCCTATAAAATGTAATATTAAAATGTAAAGCATGTTAAAAGATTTTCTAAAATGCAGCTGCAAAAAAAGGTATAACATTCTTCCAGTCTTTCTATATCTGTAAAATAATATTTGGACATTTTATATATTTTTTTCAAACAATGCTACCATAGAGTGCTAGCTGCATGTGCACACTCTTCAGACTACCTAAGTATGCTCTTCAACAATATGCCAGAATACCAAGACAAAGAAGTACATTTAATAATTTATTGTTTAAAAAGATAGACAATCCCTTTATTACCCATTCCCCAGTTCTGCATAACTAACACAGTTATAATAATATACTTTTTACCTATGTGAGTACCTTGTTTCTAAACCCCCTTATCTCAGTTCTTTTGACAGACATGCATTTTACCCAATCAGTGCTGACTCATAAATAGCACAATGTTATCTATGTGACACACATGAAATAGCAGTGTCTAACTGTGAAAAACTGTCAAAATGCACTGAGATAAGGGGCAGTTCAATGTCTTAGAAATTAGCATATAAGCCTACATATGTTTAGCTTTCATAAAGTGAAGAAGACTTTACCGCCGGACTTCAGGAACCGTGAGTACACCTACCTGGGGGTTAGACTTATGCTTTTTTTTTTTTTTTTTTTTTTAAACAAACATTTTTTTTTATTTTTTAGATTAGGGATTTAATGGGCAATTGTAAAATAGCTGAATGACCTTTTAAGGGCTATTGGTATCTTAGTTTAGATTAGGGGGTGTTTTATTTTTATAGGGATTAGGTTACATTTTTTTATTTTTGATAATTTGGTTTATTATTTTCTGAAATGTTAGACTTTTTTATTTTTTGGATTTAGATTAATTTAAACTCAGTTTTTTTACTTTTAAAGTAATCTTAGTTTTTTTATTTTAATTGTAATTTAGTATTTTTTAATTTTAGATAATTGAGGTTAATTTAGGGGGTGTTAGGTTAGGGGCCTTAGTAATTTAATTAGTTATTTGCATTGTGGGGGTTGGCGGTTCAGGACTTAATAGCTTAATTACGTTAATTGCATTGTGGGGGTTGGCAGTTTAGGGGTTATTATACTTTAATAGGTAGTTTGCGATGTGGGTGAATGGCGGATTGGGGTTAATAGTCTAATTAGGCATATTGCGATGTGGGGTTCGGGAGATTAGGGGTTAATATACTTTATTAGACAGTTTGCGATGTGAGTGAATGGTGGATTAGCGGTTAATAGTTTAATTAGGCATATTGCAATGTGGGTGTTCGGCGGATTAGGGGTTAATATACTTTATTAGTTATTGCAGTGGGGGATTGTGGTTGACAGGTAGATATTGCGCATGCGTTAGGTGTTAGTTAATATTTTCAGGGAGTTAAAGGAGTCACGGTGCTCACATTTTCAGCGTAAGGCTTGCTGTGCTTGCCTATATGTGGCGAGGTGAAAATAGAGTAAAATTTCTCAACTTTTGCTGCATAAGTCCTTGCGCTGAATATGTGATACCAAATTGCGACGCGGTTCTATGTTAGCTTATCGGAGTAAAATTAGCGGGCGATGGGTGAAATATACGCGCCGCATTCAAATTATGTGATAGCAAACCCGGACTAAACACCAGCATCGCCAGCTTTTGCAGGCGATGCCGCATAAGTAATCTCACCCGAAGAGAGCAAAGCAAATTTGATGATAAAAGTAAATTGGAAAGTTGCATGCCCTATCTGAATCATGAGAGTTTAGTTTTAAGTAGACTGCTGCTTTAAATATCATCTTTGAAGTGTCAAATTAAATTAGTTTAGAAGCATTTCTCTAATACACGTGCATTATTCACTGTTTGCTTTAACTGTGAATGGAGCAAATTGAGCATCTGATCATATATTATGTGCGCCCATATTGACAGCTAACTTCATCTACAAGTTACAGCTGATCAGGCACAAGTAATTAGTGTGGGTCTATGCAGTAGACAGATGTTTTATATGTTACATGAACAGTAAAAGCCAGATACAGGACTTATATGCAAATGCATGTTTTTATAAGAAGGTTGTGCTTACATAAAACATGGAGACATCTCTTTCAAGTGAAATTAAATTTACAAGGGTCAAATTTCATATTTTTACATGTGTGCCCATGTTAGGGTTTCCTCCCCCCCCCCCCCCCTTTCCATATTAGTTTATTTTTGCACATTTTACATTTTTCTACAAAAATACTGAATCAATATTTCTTGCCGAATTGGCTCTTTTTTTGTTTTGTTAACTTACTACAGGGGACCTTTGAGTAACATATTATCTGGGCTCAGGTAAACAATATCAGAAGCAATGCCAAGTTGGTACCATGTTAAAGGGACACTAAACCCACAATGTTTCTTTCATGATTCAGGTAGAGAATACAATTTTAAACAACATCCCAATTTACTTCTATTATCTAGTTTGCTTCATTCTTTAGATATCTATTGTTAAAGAAATAGCAATGCACATGGGTGAGCCAATCACACGAGGCATGTGTAGACACCAATCAGAAACTACTGAGCCTATCTAGATATGCTTCTCAGCAAAGTATATCAAGAGAATGAAGCAAATTAGACAATAGAATTAAATTCAAAAGTTACTTAAAATTGCATGCTCTTTCTAAATTAGGAAAGAAAAAAATATGGGTTTCATGTCCCTTTAAGGTTGGTAAGCACGATTGCAACAGCCAATAGGATTTTTCAACCTTAATTCCGATTGGCTGATAGAATTCTATCAGCCAATCGGAATCTAAGGGACGCCATCTTGGATGACGTCATTTAAAGGATTCATTGTTCAAGAAGATGTCGAAAGAAGAGGATGCTCCGCGTCGGATGTCTTGAAGATGGAGCCGCTCCGCGCCAGATGGATGAAGATAGAAGATGCCGCTTGGATGAAGACTTCTGCTGGCTTTGATGAGGACTTCTGCCGCTTTGTTGAGGATGGATGTCGGCTCTACAGAAACTATAAGTAGATCTTCGGGGGTTAGTGTTAGGCTTTTTTAAGGGTTAATTGGGTGGGTTTTAATTTTAGATTAGGGTTTGGGCTTTTGAAAAAGAGCTAAATGCCCTTTTCAGGGCAATGGGGAGCTTAGGTTTTTTAGATTAGGTTTTTATTTGAGGGGTTGGCTGCGTGGGTGGTGGGTTTCAACTGTTGGGGGTATTTGTATTTTTTATTTACAGGTAAAAGAGCTGATCTCTTTGGGGCAATGCCCCGCAAAAGGCCCTTTTAAGGGCCATTGGTAGTTTATTGTAGGTTAGGGTTTTTTTTTATTTTGGGGGGCCTTTTTTATTTTCATAGGGCTCTTAGATTAGGTGTAATTAGTTTAACCCCTTAATGACCACAGCACTTTTCCATTTTCTGTCTGTTTGGGACCAAGGCTATTTTTACATTTTTGCGTTGTTTGTGTTTAGCTGTAATTTTCCTCTTGCTCATTTACTGTACCCACGCATATTATATACCGTTTTTCTCGCCATTAAATGGACTTTCTAAAGATACCATTATTTTCATCATATCTTATAATTTACTATAAAAAAAATTATAAAATATGAGGAAAATGGAAAAAAACACACTTTTTCTAACTTTGACCCCAAAAATCTGTTACATATCTACAACCACCAAAAAACACCTATGCTAAATAGTTTCTAAATTTTGTCCTGAGTTTAGAAATACCCAATGTTTACATCTTCTTTGCTTTTTTTGCAAGTTATAGGGCCATAAATACAAGTAGCACTTTGCTATTTCCAAATCATTTTTTTTTTCAAAATTAGCGCTAGTTACATTAGAACACTAATATCTTTCAGGAATCTCTGAATATCCCTTGACATGTATATATTTTTTTTTAGTAGACATCCCAAAGTATTGATGTAGGCCAATTTTGGTATATTTCATTCCACCATTCCCCCGCCAAATGCGATCAAATACAAAAAATTGTTCACTTTTTCACAAATTTTTTCACAAACTTTCGGTGTCTCACTGAAATTATTTACAAACAGCTTGTGCAATTATGGCATAAATGGTTGTAAATTCTTCTCTGGGATCCCCTTTGTTCAGAAATAGCAGACATATATAGCTTTGGCGTTGCTTTTTGGTAATTAGAAGGTCGCTAAATGCCACTGCGCACCACACGTGTATTATGCCCAGCAGTTAAGGGGTTAATTAGGGAGCTTTTAGGGAGCTTGTAGGGTTAATTTTAGCTTTAGTATAGTGTAGTACACAACCCAAAGTATTGATCTAGGCCCATTTTGGTATATTTCATGCCAACATTTTACCGCCAAATGCGATCAAATAAAAAAAAAAAAGTTAAATTTTTCACAATTTTAGGTTTCTCACTGAAAACATTTACAAACAGTTTGTGCATTTATGGTACAAATGGTTGTAAACGCTTCTCTGGGATCCCCTTTGTTCAGAAATAGCAGACATATATGACTTTGGCGTTGCTTTCTGGTAATTAGAAGACCGCTAAATGCTGCTGCGCCTCACACGTGTATTATGGCTAGCAGTGAAGGGGTTAATTAGGGAGTTTGTAGGGAGCTTGCAGGGTTAATTTTAGCTTTAGTGTAGAGATCAGCCTCCCACCTGACACATCCCACCCCTGATCCCTCCCAAACAGCTCCCTTCCCTCCCCCACCCCACAATTGTCCCCGCCATCTTAAGTACTGGCAGAAAGTCTGCCAGTACTAAAATAAAAGTACTAAAATAATTTACATATGCTACTGTGTAGGATCCCCCCCTTAGCCCCCAACCTCCCTGATCCCCCCAAAACCTCTCTATAACCCTCCCCTCTGCCTTATTGGGGGCCATCTTGGGTACTGGCAGCTTTTATTTTATTTTTTACCCGTTTTTTCTGTAGTGTAGCTTCCCCCTCCCCACAGCCCAACACCCACCACCTAACTGATGTTTTTTTTTAATTTTATTTATTTCTTTTTTTCTCATTTTCCTACAAATTTTTTCTGTAGTGTAGCGGTTCCCACCCGCTCCCTCCCCGTGCACGCGCCCGCCCCCGCCCTCCCGTGCACGTGAGCGCATCAGTGCGCGCCCCCTGGCCTCCCCGCCCACGATCCCGCCCCCCTCCACATCACGAAGGGCCATCGATGGCCGCCACCCGCCTCCCGGTCCGGCTCCCACCCACCACCGCAATAAGCCACCGATCTCCGGTGCAGAGAGGGCCACAGAGTGGCTCTCTCTGCACCGGATGGCTTAAAACGGTTATTGCAGGATGCCTCCATATCGAGGCATCACTGCAATAACCGGAAAGCAGCTGGAAGTGAGCAGGATCACTTCCAGCTGCTTTCCACACCGAGGACGTGCAGGGTACATTCTCAGGCGTTAACTGCCTTTTTTTTGAGGACGTACCCTGCACGTCCTCGGTCGTTAAGGGGTTAAATATTTGATCATTTATTTTTTATTTTGTGTAACTTAGTGTTTATTTTTTTTAACTTAGCGTTTGTTATTTTTTGCAACTTAGTTGTTAGTTTTTTTTAACTTTGTAATTTTTAATTGTAGATTTAAATTATTTGAGTAGAGTTAGGTTCTTAAATATATAATATAGTTAATTTAATTTGTAGTTTAATGTAATTTTAGTATAACAGTTAGGGTAGGTTAATTATTAGTTTAATATAGTTTAATGTAATTTTAGTATAATAGTGTAGATTAATTGATAGTTTAATATAGTTTAGTTTAAATCTAAAAGTAAGTTTAAATTTATTATAAGATAGGGATGAGTTAATATTTAATATAAAGTTAGCGGGTTGTTAGGTTTAGGGGTTATTAGGTTAATTTAGTTTATTGCGATGTGGGGGGCTGGCAGTTTAGGGATTAATAGGTTTAGTAAGTGGTAGTGATGTGGGAGGCCAGGAGTTTAAGAGTTAATAACTTTATTTTTTTGCGGTGGGCTCCGGGAGTGGAGGGAGAGGAGTTAATACATTTATGTAGGTGGCGGCGGTGGCGGGCGGCAGATTAGGGGTTAATAAGTGTAATGTAGGTGGCGGCAATGTCAGGGCGGCAGATTAGGGGTTAATAAGTATAATGTAGGTGGCGGCGATGTAGGGGGTGGCAGATTAGGGGTGTTTACACTTGGGGGTACATGTTAGGGTGTTAGGTGTAAACATAACTTTTATTCTCCCATAGGAATCAAAGGGATATCGGGCAGCAGCGAACATGAGCTTTCGCTGCTTTCAGACTCCCATTGATTCCTATGGCACCTGCCGCCTCCAGGGCGGCGGATTGAAAAGCAGGTTCCCTGGGCCGGAATAGTGGCGAGCGTACCTGGTAGATATTTGTTAAATAGCAAAAGTAGTCAGATCGTGCCGAATTTGGATTCGGAACATCTGTAATGACGTAAGCATCGATCTGTGTTGGACTGAAACAGGCGGATCGTATGTTACATCACAAATTTCAACTTTTGCCGGTCTGTAGGCTTTGATAAATAAGGGGAATCAAGCTCTCCACAATTACGCTGCAGAATTCCAACGTATTTGCGGTTGACGGCTTGATAAATAGGCCTCTTAGTCTGAACTTCAAATAAGTATATTTTTTTCTGACAAATTTCAAAGTTATGTCTATTTCCACTCCTCCTGCATCATGTGACAGCCATCAGCTAATCACAATTGCATATACATATATTCTGTGAATTCTTGCACATGCTCAGTAGGAGCTGGTGACTTAAAAAGTGTAAATATTAAAAAAAAACTGAGCACACTTTGTGAATGGAAGTAAATTGGAAAGTTGTTTAAAATTGCGTTCTCTATCTGAATCATCAAAGTTTACTTTTGAGTTGACTGTCCCTTTAATTAAAGGGACAGTCAACACCAGAATTATTGCTGTTTTAAAAGATAGGTAATCCCGGCATTACCCATTCCTTGGTTTTGCATAACCAACACAGTTATAATAATACAGGTTTTACCTCTGTAATTACCTTGTATCTAAGCCTCTGCAGACTGCCCCCTTATTTCATTTCTTTTGACAGACTTGCATTTTAGCCAATCAGTGCTCACTCCACTGTAAATTCACAGGCATGAGCTCAATGTTATCTATATGAAACACATGAACTTATTCCCTCTAGGGGAGAAAAACTGTCAAAATGCATTTAGATTAGAGGCGGCCTTCAAGGTCTAAGAAATTAGCATATGAACTTCCTAGGTTTAGCTTTCAACTAAGAATACCAAGAGAACAAAGCAAAATTAGTGATAAAAGTAAATTGGAACGTTGTTTAAAATTACATGCCCTATTTGAATCATGAAAGTTTTTTTTGGACTTGACTGTCCCTTTAACTACTATTTGTTGATTTGAACTACTAGTTAACAACTGAATCATTTGACTTTCCCTACAGACGCCACTTGCTCATATCCAGATGAACATACTGTAGATCCTAATGATTTATCCATGATAACATATAGCCGCCAGATTTAGCGGTGTTATCCTCTGGTAGAGGTGTTGTTCAGCTGGTGTTTAACTGCATTTATACACGTGTACAATGTTTACTAGTATCTAGCCCTGCTTATAAATTATTTTTGTGGTATGAATTTATAAATATGGTATGAAGTGCTAAATCCCTTTCTGTCTTGAGAGTATTTATCATTACTCTTACATTCTCTGTTTTTAGACAAGACGACATAAGACATAAGAAAGTAAAATAATGTGATTTGTGTTTTTGCGCTTTTGGTCTAATGTGGTGTCAGGTTAGCGCACATGAAAAATTACTCATCTCAAAGCGCATTTTTGAAATATTGAATATAAAGTATGAAAACGACTAATAATTACTAAAAAATATTATACATTCTGTAATATATATATATATATATATATATATATATATATATATATATAAATATATATAACCAGTACACAGCAGTTTAGCACTCACGATACAATCCTTTTGACCGGGGTGCTCAGCAACATATTTCATAGACAATGAAATATGACAATATATGTATATGTATTTATATATATTATATGGATTACCTGGACTTTTTTACAGTATGTTTAATAATGTTTTAATATTTTATATTCAATATTTCAAAAACCCGCTTTGAGATGAGTATCTCTTCATGTGCACTAACCCAACACCACGTTAGACATAAAGGGCAAAACACAAATCGCGTTACGCTTATTTTTTTTATTATTAAGTATAGATTTCTATATATAATCTGGCCCTCTATCACTTGAGCGCAACAGTTGGCGCACCACTTGCAATCTAGCCCAGAATGTGTTGTTTCCATTGCTTATTTACAAACTGTAACACTTAAAGGGACAGTCAAGTCTAAAATAAACTTTAATGATTCAGATAGGGCATGTGATTTTAAACAATTTTCCAATTTACTTTTATCACCAATTTGTCTTTGTTCTCTTTGGTATTCTTAGTTAAAAGCTAAACCTAGGAGGTTCATATGCTAATGTCTAAGCCCTTGAAGGCCGCCTCTTCTCTCTGGGCATTTTGACAGTTTTTCACCACTAGAGGGTGTTAGTTCATGTGTGTCATATAGATAACACTGTGCTCATGCACGTGAAGTTCCAATGAGCCAGCACTGATTGGCTGAAATGCAAGTCTGTCAAAATAACTGAAATAAGGGGGCAGTTTGCAGAGGCTTAGATACAAGATAATCACAGATGTAAAAAGTATATTTATAATTGTGTTGGGTTTGCAAAACTAGGGATTGGGTAATAAAGGGATTATCTATCTTTTAAAACAATAAAAACTCTGGTGTAGACTATCCCTTTAACACCAACTATGTACAATGGTTTGATTTCTTTTCTTTTTGTGCCAGTTGTTTTATCCAAGCTGGTTTTGTGTATTCATTTTTGTCCTCACATGTTTAGATTGTTAAGTTGTCAAAATATCTATTTTCCTACGGTTTACATTATTGAAGAATACATATTTATATGAAATGCAAAAGTGTTAGTGTTAGGAGTTTGTTTGGATTTGTTGAGTTACTGTGTTTTGATCTGCTTAGTATATTGAATCAGAATGATTAAATATCTTACTGGAGAATGCAAAATGTTTTCTGTAGTAAATTATTGTATGTTCGGCAAATGCTCTGCTAAAACCTGTATTCTTCCTTTATATCAGCCCTGTAAAAAAAGTCTAAGGGCCAGAATTATCAACATCCTTCTCAGTGCGCATGCGCCAGAGAGGTAGCAATATTTGATGAGTAGAGAAAATCGTTCCCACATTCCTTACTTTGTTGTTTGAAAGGCTAACTGCGCCCAGGAACAAATGGTTGTCTAATAATATACAAGATATAGCATGTGTGGCAATATTTACTGGTTCAGACTGACAACAGAATGTTACTCTCTGCTATATAGATATGCTCTCTGCACCCATATTTTAAGCACTGAGTCTGCTCAGAGAGCTAGTGGTGGCTTGATTTGCATCTGTGATTATTCAATCTGCTTCTTCACTAAAATGATACAAGCCACTAACTGTGCACAGAAGATACCTAAATAGCTCTATGCACCTGTGCAGATTAAAGGCTTTTATTGGAAGCATCTCTGCTCATACATACAAGCTGCAAAAAATGCTTCTAACAAAACTGAAATGCTCTTACACATACAGTGAGTGCAGAATTATTAGGCAAATGAGTATTTTGACCACATCATCCTCTTTATGCATGTTGTCTTACTCCAAGCTGTATAGGCTCGAAAGCCTACTACCAATTAAGCATATTAGGTGATGTGCATCTCTGTAATGAGAAGGGGTGTGGCCTAATGACATCAACACCCTATATCAGGTGTGCATAATTATTAGGCAAAGCTTCTGAAGCGTGATCATCGAACAATCAAGCGTTTCATTCAAAATAGTCAACAGGGTCGCAAGAAGCATGTGGAAAAACCAAGGCGCAAAATAACTGCCCATGAACTGAGAAAAGTCAAGCGTGCAGCTGCCAAGATGCCACTTGCCACCAGTTTGGCCATATTTCAGAGCTGCAACATCACTGGAGTGCCCAAAAGCACAAGGTGTGCAATACTCAGAGACATGGCCAAGGTAAGAAAGGCTGAAAGACGACCACCACTGAACAAGACACACAAGCTGAAACGTCAAGACTGGGCCAAGAAATATCTCAAGACTGATTTTTCTAAAGTTTTATGGACTGATGAAATGAGAGTGAGTCTTGATGGGCCAGATGGATGGGCCCGTGGCTGTATTGGTAAAGGGCAGAGAGCTCGTGTCCGACTAAGACGCGAGCAAGGTGGAGGTGGAGTACTGGTTTGGGCTTATATTATCAAAGATGAGCTTGTGGGGCCTTTTCGGGTTGAGGATGGAGTCAAGCTCAACTCCCAGTCCTACTGCCAGTTTCTGGAAGACACCTTCTTCAAGCAGTGGTACAGGAAGAAGTCTGCATCCTTCAAGAAAAACATGATTTTCATGCAGGACAATGCTCCATCACACGCGTCCAAGTACTCCACAGCGTGGCTGGCAAGAAAGGGTATAAAAGAAGAAAATCTAATGACATGGCCTCCTTGTTCACCTGATCTGAACCCCATTGAGAACCTATGGTCCATCATCAAATGTGAGATTTACAAGGAGGGAAAACAGTACACCTCTCTGAACAGTGTCTGGGAGGCTGTGGTTGCTGCTGCACGCAATGTTGATGGTGAACAGATCAAAACACTGACAGAATCCATGGATGGCAGGCTTTTGAGTGTCCTTGCAAAGAAAGGTGTCTATATTGGTCACTGATTTGTTTTTGTTTTGTTTTTGAATGTCAGAAATGTATATTTGTGAATGTTGAGATGTTATATTGGTTTCACTGGTAAAAATAAATAATTGAAATGGGTATATATTTGTTTTTTGTTAAGTTGCCTAATAATTATGCACAGTAATAGTCACCTGCACACACAGATATCCCCCTAAAATAGCTATAACTAAAAACAAACTAAAAACTACTTCCAAAACTATTCAGCTTTGATATTAATGAGTTTTTTGGGTTCATTGAGAACATGGTTGTTGTTCAATAATAAAATGAATCCTCAAAAATACAACTTGCCTAATAATTCTGCACTCCCTGTATTTGAATTTTTAGTTTTATGTCCCTTTAAATCTCATTGGCTTCCAGGCATTATTGCAGTGCATTTTTTTGTAATGGGTAAGAGTCCTCACTGGCTGTCAAGTTTTTAAGTCTCATCCAACTTCAGACACATCGATGGCAATATGCAGAATATGGGCTCCAGCAGGAAGGGGTAAATCAAGTACTATTTTTTATTGGCAATGAGCAAGTTGGCATTAGGCGCAAGGAATAGTGTACAGTCCAGCAATAGATGACATTCCAGCTCAGTGAGAATGGTAATCCCACGGAAACAATAGAAAGGTCACACGTACACATCATCATGTATACGGCTCCGATAACCACAATTGGCCCATTGCCTCTAAAATAAAAGCAAACATCTATATGTAGTTTAATGAAGATGTCTGTTGTTAAAGTGATAGTAATTGTAATGTCCATAACATGTTTAATGAAGTTATATATATAGACATACAGTATATATATATATATATATATATATATATATATATAAACACATATATATTTTTCTATTTACCCAGTTTTCTTGTAATTGAGGTCTGAATTTTTTTTTATTTCCTTTGACCGCAGATAAGATGCAGTGGATTCTGTAGGAGTCATATCCCTGACTATCAAAATTGTACTCAGTTACAGCTTGATCACACAACAAAATGAGATAAACATACTTTCAAGAGATATATCCCTGGATTGCAAAAATGCAAATTTTGCTAACAAAAGGAAAGTTTCAATAATTTCAAAACATAGAATTGGACTGCAGGTCTTTTGTAATGCAGTGCTTAGTTGCTAATATATATATATATATATATATATATATATATATATATATATATATATATATATAAAACACAGACTTTTTAACTCCACTGCTTCAATTGCCATCTAACTTACTACAGGTAGCCTTCTGGAAAGCAAGGCTCTGTCCTCGGTCCCCTTCTCTTCTCAATCTATACGTCATCAATAGGTTCCCTAATTAAGTCCCACGGTTTCCAATATCATTTGTATGCCGATGACACCCAAATCTAGTTCTCTGCACCAGAACTATCTCCTTCCTTGCTAACCCGTGTCACTAACTGTCTTTCTCACATCTCTTCCTGGATGTCCTCTCACTACCTCAAGCTAAATCTCTCCAAAACTGAGCTCCTCATTTCCCCCCCCCTTCTTCCAAAATCTCCACCCCCAATATTTCTATAACTGTCGACAACTCCATCATTACCCCTACCCCGCATGCCCAATGTCTCGTGGTCACATTTGACTCAGATCTTTCCTTCACTCCTCACATTCAGTCCTTGGCTACAGCCTGCCGCTTCCACCTTAAAACATCTCTAAAATTAGACACTTCCTTACACAAGACACAACTAAGATTTTAATCCACTCTCTCATTCTTTCTCGCCTCGATTACTGCAACTCTGTCCTCTCTGGTCTCCCCACCTGCCGCCTAGCTTCTTTACAATCCATAATGAATGCCTCTGCCAGACTCATCTTCCTTACACGTCGCTCTTCATCTGCTGCGCCTCTCTGCCAATCCCTTCACTGGCTTCCTCTTGCCTCTAGGATCAAACACAAAACTCTCACTCTTACATACAAAGCCCTCAACTGCACTGCTCCCCCTCCCGTCTCCTTCGCTCTGCTCATGACCTCCTACTCTCCTCCTCTCTTGTCACCTCATCACACTCCCGTTTACAGGACTTCTCCAGACTGGCTCCCATCTTGTGGAACTCTCTGCCTCGCTCCACACGACTCTCTTCTAGTTTTAAAAGCTTCAAGCGCTCCCTAAAGACTCTACTGTTCAGGGATGCATACAACCTACGCTAACCTTACTTTATACCAGTTCCTCTCCTCTATTGCTATCCCCTGAACCCCCTTAGCATGTAAGAGTCCAGCTGTTTGTAGATCACCTTCTTAAGAGCTGACTACAACAGTGCAACTCTTGGCAGGGCCCTCTACCCTATAATTGTTTTGTTGTACTCCCCCTTTGTCTATAGCGCTGCGGAATCTGTTGGCGCTCTACAAATAACCGATAATAATAATAATAATAATAATAATAATAATAATATACTATGCATGCATAAATTAACAGTTTAACCATAGGTTGACATATATTAATACTAGAACACGACTAAATCCATAAGCTGTCAACCGGACACATATGACCAGGAGCAGTAGATTATTAATTACCTAATAGTTATTGTTAAAATAAATAAAGCGTACCGCAACTATAAATCACTAAGTATAGGTGTGAATGGAAACACAAACTGATGTTCAACTAAGCCAAATGGCGATATATAACGTATAGTTACTAAAGAAACACAGACTGATGTTCAACAAATGATAAAACAGAATTAGCCTAAGTACAACTGTAGCAAGTGCATCAAGCAAAAAACTAATAAACAATAATACAAACAATAGTGTTCAAAATTAGTGTTACAAAAATAGTGTTCCAAAAAATAGAAAAATGCACTGCAGTGCAAAAAAAGGGGGGTAGCAAAATAATTGTATAGATACAATCAAATAGTGAGTGAGTGCAAATGGATATAAAAATGCTAGCTACTTAATCCAGTGAGGTTAAGATATAATTAAATAAAATACACAATATGCAATAACATAAAAAATAAAATACACAATATGCAATAACATAAAAAATAAAAAATAAAATATAAAATATAATCCAAAAAAGTGTTCAAAAAGTTGATCAACAAATGTTAGTGAAGAACAAAAATAAGTCAATCAAAACTAAAAAATGGAAAAAATGGGTGATGAAAAGCAAGGTGAAAGTGAGGAAATTGATTCCTTCCAATGTTAGTTACTTTAACAGATCCAAATTCCTGAGTGTGGTTGCTGAAGTAGCTGATTGGATCCTAGCACCTGTCAGCTGCTCCTATGGTATCCTAAAAAGTGTCCCTGTAGCTATTCTTGAGAAAGGCCCTTTTTTGAGGGCAGAAACGCGTTGACATATTGGTAAGCATTACTTTAATCTTTACTTCATTCTCATATTGGATACACTATGTTGTGAATTTCTTTTTTTTACAGGGACACTTTTTAGGATACCATAGGAGCAGCTGACAGGTGCTAGGATCCAATCAGCTACTTCAGCAACCACACTCAGGAATTTGGATCTGTTAAAGTAACTAACATTGGAATGAATCAATTTCCTCACTTTCACCTTGCTTTTCATCACCCATTTTTTCCATTTTTTAGTTTTGATTGACTTATTTTTGTTCTTCACTAACATTTGTTGATCAACTTTTTGAACACTTTTTTGGATTATATTTTATATTTTATTTTTTATTTTTTATGTTATTGCATATTGTGTGTTTTATTTTTTATGTTATTGCATATTGTGTATTTTATTTCATTATATCTTAACCTCACTGGATTAAGTAGCTAGCATTTTTATATCCATTTGCACTCACTCACTATTTGATTGTATCTATACAATTATTTTGCTACCCCCCTTTTTTTGCACTGCAGTGCATTTTTCTATTTTTTGGAACACTATTTTTTTAACACTAATTTTGAACACTATTGTTTGTATTATTGTTTATTAGTTTTTTGCTTGATGCACTTGCTACAGTTGTACTTAGGCTAATTCTGTTTTATCAGTATACACTCTTATTCTGGTGTACCACTCACACTGATCACCTGTTATTACCTCTGTTTTTATTGTAATTATCAGCTTTGGCCCTTTGAGCCGCTTCTGTAAGATATTCCTGTATTTGTAATTTTATTTATATGTGCTTTTTACATTTTTTATATATAGTCTTTTATTACTGATGCTTTTTAACATGGTTCATTAAATAATCTTCTTTTATCTCTCTGTGAGTATATTTATCCCTTGGCCTCTTGTTGGCGCTGTATTCACTTCTTACTACTTGTGCATATTTTTTGGAGGTTGGTTAGGATCTCTGTTTGGATACAGCTTGGGGATTACCTTAGCGCTTGTACACACACCCTTTTTCACGTTCAACAAATGATCTTCAACTACCAGGCCATATTCAATGTATACGCAAAATCTTGTGCACAAACAGCTAAACACCACTACACTATTAGGATCTAACATAACTATTAACATATATCTTGTATTTAGATGCAGCACAACACTGCAACATTCAAATATCTTACATACATAGATTAACACGTATACCCATTACACATTTACAACCCACTATTCGCCAATACCATAGTCACTAAGATATCAGTATAAAATCAGATAGGAGAAGGACTATAGTATCCAACATAGATCCAATAATAATATACTGGTATTTGGTGAACTTTTCCATTACCTCAAGCCCACGATTAATTAATTTCACTCTCTGAACAACTTTGTACTCCATAACCCAATATATCATTTCAATAAGAAGCCTGATTATTGTATGTGTTTTTAATTAACTTTCTTTCCCGCATACTTTTAGTAGTGTCAAAACAATAAAAGTTAAGTTTTAATGCAAGAAATTTTGACTCTGTCTCCTCAGAGATCTGAATACACACTAATATCTAATGCCTAGATTACAAGTCTTGCGTTAGCCTTTAAAAGCAGAGTTGAGGGGTCCCAAAGCTGCTTTTTAACACCCGCTGGTATTACGAGTCAGGCAGGTACAGGTGTACTGCTCACTTTTTTCCGTGATTTTAGCATACTGCAAATCCCCTTACGTCAATTGCGTATCCTATCTTTTTAATGGGATTTGCCTAACGCCGGTATTACGATTGCTTGAAAAAGTGAGCGGTACACCCTCTCCTGTCCAGACTCCTACCGCATTTAAAAGTCAGTAGTTAAGAGTTTTATGGGCTAACGCTGTAACATAAAACTCTTAACTAAAGTGCTAAAAGTACACTAACACCCATAAACTACCTATTAACCCCTAAACCGAGGCCCCCCCCACACATCGCAAACACTTAACTAAAATGTTTAACCCCTTATCTGCCGACCAGACATCACCGCCACTTTAATAAATATATTAACCCCTAAACTGCCACACTCCTGCCTCGCAAACACTAGTTAAATTTTATTAACCCCTAATCTGCCGTCCCTAACATCGCTGACACCTACCTACATTTATTAACCCCTAATCTGCCGCCCCCAATGTCGCCGCTACTATATTAAATGTATTAACCCCTAAATTTAAATCTAACCCTAACCCTAACACCCCCCTAACTTAAATATAATTTAAAAAAATATAAATAAAATTACTACAATTAATTAAATTATTCCTATTTAAAACTAAATACTTACCTGTAAAATAAACCCTAAGATAGCTACAATATAACTAATAGTTACATTGTCGCTAGCTTCAGGTTTATTTTTATTTTACAGGCAACTTTGTATTTATTTTAACTAGGTACAATAGTTATTAAATAGTTATTAACTATTTAATAACCCCCTAGTTAAAATAAGTACAAAATTACCTGTAAAATAAACCCTAACCTAAGTTACAATTACATATAACACTACACTATAATTAAATTAATTCCCTAAGCTAACTACAGTTAATTACAATTAAATTAAATAAACTAAATTACCAAAAAAAACACTAAATTACAGAAAATAAAAAAGAAATTACAAATTTTTAAACTAAACTAAAAAGCCCCCCAAAATAAAAAAATTCCCTACCCTATGCGAAATTACAAATAGCCCTTAAAAGGGCTTTTTGTGGGGCATTGCCCCAAAGTAATCAGCTCTTTTACCTGTAAAAAAAATACAATACCCCCCCAACATTAAAACCCACCACCCAATCACCCAACCCTACTCTAAAACCCACCCAATCCCCCTTAATAAAATGAAGAAGATAGAAGATGCCGCCTGGATGAAGACTTCTGCCGGTCTGGATGTCCTCTTCTGGCCGGATCGGATGAAGACTTCTGCCGGTCTGGAGGTCCACTTGTGCCCGGTTGGGTGAAGACGGCTCAAGGTAGGGTGATCTTCAAGGGGGTAGTGTTAGGTTTTATTAAGGGGGGATTGGGTGGGTTTTAGAGTAGGGTTGGGAGTGTGGGTGGTGGGTTTTAATGTTGGGGGGTATTGTATTTTTTTACAGGTAAAAGAGGTGATTACTTTGGGGCAATGCCCCACAAAAAGCCCTTTTAAGGGCTATTTGTAATTTAGTATAGGGTAGGGAATTTTTTTATTTATTATATTAGGGGGATTAGATTAGGTGTAAGTAGTTTAAAAATTTGTAATTTCTTTTTTATTTTCTGTAATTTAGTGGGGGGGGGGGTTTGTACTTTAGTTTATTTAATTGTATTTAATTGTAGTTAGTTTAGGTAATTAATTTAATTATAGTGTAGTGTTAGGTGTAATTGTAACTTAGGTTAGGGTTTATTTTACAGGTAAATTTGTACTTATTTTAACTAGGTAGTTATTAAATAGTTAATAACTATTTAATAACTATTGTACCTAGTTAAAATAAATACAAAGTTGCCTGTAAAATAAAAATAAACCCTAAGATGGCTACAATGTAACTATTAGTTATATTGTAGCTAGCTTAGTGTTTATTTTACAGGTAAGTATTTAGTTTTAAATAGGAATAATTTAGTTAATTATAGTAAATTTATTTAGATGTATTTAAATTATATTTAAGACAGGGGGGTGTTAGGGTTAGGGTTAGACTTAGGTTTAGGGGTTAATAAATTTATTGTAGTGGCGGCGACATTGGGGGCGGCAGATTAGGGGTTAATAAATATAATGTAGGGTTCGGCGATGTTGGGGGCATCAGATTAGGGGTTCATAAGTATAATGTAGGTGGCGCCGGTGTCCAGAGCGGCAGATTAGGGGTTAATAATATAATGTAGGCAGATTAGGGGTTAATAAGTGTAATATTAGGGGTGTTTAGACTCGGGGTTCATGTTAGGGTGTTAGGTGTAAACGTAAATTTTCTTTCCCCATAGGAAACAATGGGGCTGCGTTAGGAGCTGAACGCTGTTTTTTTGCAGGTGTTAGTTTTTTTTTCAGCCAGCTCAGCCCCATTGTTTCCTATGAGGAAATCATGCACAAGCGTGTTTTACCTGCTTATCGCTACTGTAAGCAACACTGGTATTGAGGTGAGATGTGGAGCTAAATTTTGCTCAACGCTCACTTTTCTGAGGCTAACGCCGGCTTGCAGAAAACTCGTAATATCAGCATTGTCTTAAGTGATCAGTGAGAAAAAAAGTAGCGTAAGCACCGCACAGCCTTACCGACAAAAACTCATAATCTAGCCATAAATCTTTACAATAAGCAACAAATTGCAACATATTTAAACATAGCTCTTGAGTGCTATATATGTACTCTCCTAGTGGTTCTCTTCACAGCCACTAACAATCTGCAAAGTTTCAAATCAGTACATAGCACCAATTAACTCAGAATTTTACTCATTGACGATTACAAACGTATAGTAATCGTTAAAAATAGAGTTACCTAGAGCTCTTTAATACATAATTAGTAGTGCTATTGGCCCCCCTTTTTTATTTCAATATATATATATATATATATATATATAATTGCTAAGAATCTGAAGCTGTAAAAAATATTTATCTGATAATAAAATGAAAAATTATGTAGTCCAATTTGCCCGAATCTGTCCTGGGATAACCTTAATAGGGTAGAATCCAATTTAATATTATTCCCTAATTTGCACAGTGAGGAAGATAGGATCAACACACTCAAAAGGCTTCCAAACAATTCATACTTTCCTATAAAAATAATATGTGCAAAAGAAGTGATGGGTAGCGCTAGACAAGCATAGAGAAAATAAAATGATCAAGTGGTTCCTAGATGGATAATTACAATGTGTCAAGTAAAACAGGCAATGTATTTGCCAAATATGTGTATCTACTAAGAATAAACCAAGTGAGTGATTAATCACTAGTGCAAAATGCAGACTGGTGTATAAGTGCAACTTAAATCAAATTAATTATACTAGAGACAATTGCTAAAAATAGAACAAAGTTAAAAGAAAATTTATATATAAACAATTAAACAAACTCATATGGTGCCGGCACCTATTACAACAAATTAATATAATATAATGTAAAAACAAGAAAAAAACGTTAGACTGATAATAGAGAAACAAACACATGACAGAGACCTTAAAGGTAAAGAATTGAGTGGGTATTTTCCATGTAATACATGTAAGTCTTGCCAATACAGTACAAAACTCAAAGAACTAAAATCTCCCAATACAGAGTACCACACTAAAATAAAAGAAGTAATTAGATGTACAGATAAGAACATCATTTATTGCATACAGTGTTCTTGTAATTTCCTCTATTTCGGACAAACTGGCAGAATGTTAAAGGACAGAATACGCGAACACATTTTGAAAATAGAACATGAAGCCTCAGATACTAAACTTTATTCTCATTTTAAGGAAGTGCACCATGGAAACCTAAAAAATTTTAGGTTTTGGGGTATAAAAAAACTTACCTTAAATAAAAGGGGTGGAAATATGAATACACTGCTCATGAAAAAAGAAGCAGAACTCATATTTCACTATAATACCTTACATTCATATGGTCTCAATTCAGAATTGGATCTTAATTCACTTATTTAAGGTATAACTCTAACGTTCTGCCAAGTCATTTCTTCTTTAGTGTTTATTACTATATATACCATATATATGCATTTATTTTTTACTAATCTATTTAGCCCTTTCTGAGGATCATGTCCCTCTAATTATAGATATAAAGGAGAGATAATATTTACTATG